>NW_026117121.1:0-20924 GCF_001640805.2 Lates calcarifer | reverse complement strand
CTCTGAGCAGGCAGGTAACAAACTGTGCCAGAGAGACTCATTCTTGGCACCAAAATTCCATTGCATTGCCACACCCTCTATTGTGCCTGTCCTCCACCGGGGCTGCATGGTGAGTCATGAAGATACCAAACTGAAAATCAAAAAATGATCAGTTCACACCTGCACAAATTAGAGCCAAATAATTACTTCAGAATATATTGATAAATTTCACACACCCAGCTCCAGTTCAGCTATTTATTTTTTTCTAACCGAGTTGAAGAAGAACTCTGTGAGTTTGTGTGTGTGTGTTGTAAGTCGACCTTGATGATTTTCTCAGCAGCATTTAGTTTCCAGCACACTACAGGTTTTGTGAGTGCCCTAAGGGAGGTTATATTTGTATTTGTTGTTGATGTGATCAGTGTGTATCTGTGGCCTTTGGCCTCATGTTTGAACACAACCACTGTCCCTCAACATATATGTGCAGGTTCCTACTCCACAGTTATGATTCATGTTACTTACAACTGTCAGCTTGGACTGGTCATACTGTGGTGTGTGTGTGTGTGTGTGTGTGTGTGTAAGTGTGTCTGGGTCAAGGTGACTTCTCCCTGTAAGGGCTTGTGGCTTGTATGAGCTGTCACATACTATTAATGTTATACTTAGATGCACAGAACAACCTGCTAGTTGACCTCTGTACACCTACCCACCCACTCACATAAACACACATACACATCATGTATAGTATCTTTTAATGTCTCTCAGTTGGACCTCATTTGACCTGAGACTTCCCTGGTCAACCTGATTTGTCTTAACAGCCTTTGCGAGCCTTTCATAAAGGTGCACGCTCTAACCTATATTTCCCATTTAATGTCAGACATTAGCAGCTGTTGGCATGCTCACTATATCAGAGGCTTGTCAGCTAAATGGAGAGTGTGACATGAAAAATTCAATCTGGGGAGATGAGGCTGAGCAGCTCGTCCTCCGCTCTGTGATGTGTCTGACATCAATCTCTCCGTCTTGCCAAGTTCAAATGGTGTCCTGCGATATTACTGAGGGGAAGCTGCTCACACAACCGCTATGCAGTTGAACCAGCACAGCCTGCTGTGTTGATAAATTTAAGCTGATTTAAAGGGAAATTTCAAAGAGATTTCTCTGGGCTTGACTAAGTTAGTTTTATGACACAGATCAGATATTAACCTTTTATTTCAAATGGTATCACATCCAATCAAATCATAATGGATGCAATGTATTTTTATTTATTGTAGTCTAATACATGATTATAATTGTGAATGATGCGCACAATTATGAATAGAACATTATTTAATTCCCTTAATATCCAACATGGATTTATTTTCAAAGCTACAGAACAACTTTTATCGTATTTTATACCATACTTGGTAATGTAGCAGTAATATTTGAGCGTCTTGGTGTTTATAGTTATATGTAAAATTTACACATTAGATGAGGACATGTGTGAGCCACGGCTTGTGCAACACATTTTGCAACATTGCTCAGGATATGACAGAGGCATGGAGAAGATTTACGCACGACAGACCCTGTGAATTGTTATTCCTCATAACTGCAGATACTCATGCATGACATGCTGTCACATGCATTCGTGACTTTCTTATCATTATTGACTGCAGGAGGACATATTTCTATATTTCACTATACAAATCAAACAACACTGCTTTCAAAAATTCCAACTTAAAAAGAAATGTAAAGAAAATAATGTCACAGTAAAATGCAGCGCTGCCCACTGAGCAGAATACCATGGCAACAAACAAACTGAAGCTGAGGGACTACAAAACAAGCTGAGACTCTCACAGCTGGATGGCTGAACACCTACAGACAAACGCAGTCCTATCACACAGTCAACACACACTCTGTCTCTGTCAGTCTATAGAAGCCACTTTCTATAATCAATACCCAAACAACAAGCATTGACACCCACACCCTCCAGCACGGTGCTACCGCACACACAACATGCAACTGTTGAAAAGAGGGAAGATGACATGTCTGTTAACTTATGCTTGATATGCTTCAAATTTTGTGATTTCAATATCAATTACTACATGTTTCCGTCAACAGTGTTTAAAGGAGCGGGTTGAGGATTTTGAGAAATATATTTTTCTTTTTGAGAAGGAGATGAAAAGCTTGTTTCAAACATGTGTAGTGACACAGGCTGTGATCTCATGCTTCTGCAACGACAAAGGTCAGCAAATGTTTTCATAACCAACAGGAATGAGTCACAAAGATTAAATAACAAGACTAGGTTGTTAATAAAACTGTCATGTAAGGACATGTTCTGATGACAAGTCATTCATATTTCTCGGTCTTGGTTGCAGCTAAAAAAGTGACACAACCTTAGATTCAGGCCGTAACATTACAATAAGTAGTTATGAATCTCCACATTACTGTTACATTACCATTTGAATGGGGTAATTACAGCCTCATTTCGATAAATCCTCGGGTTCAGCGGATGTTGCGTGGCTGTGTTTGGCCCTGGCATTGCTGTAATGACCGAGACAATGAGAGTTTGAAGAGGGGTAATCATCATCTCCTCAAAGCTTCAGGGTTGTGTCAGTGTGTGCGTGCGTGCCCTTGCTCTGTGTGTGCAAACTGCATGTATGCCCTAAACGCAGAGCTGTACACACACACAATGGCCTTTTGCTAAATGACCTAGATAACAGAGGCAATCTGCTCTCCCTATTGTGCAGGGAGTCACTGATGGTCCAAATCTGTGCATCCATCGCTCATGGGCACTCGGGCAGACGCTGACTCTCTGACACAGAAAATCAAAGCAATCAGACCATCAGCAAGAATCAGAAGCCTTTCTGGGAATGTTTGATTTGTGTGCTGTGGTTAAAGGATAAATCCACAAATAAATGACAGGGGCATAAATCTGCTGCTGCTCTGCCCTCCGTGGGTTCAGACTTCTGGCCACAGAAATGAAAGAATGCAAGGACACTGGAAAAATATTATCAAGTCAGATACTTGAGTTAAAGAGCTGATCTTTTAAGACAGATAGATGGATTGGATTGACAGAAAAATATCTGCTCTTTGATGAACAGAATCCAAGAAGGAGCAAAAATTCTACTGAGAAAACTAGACATATGAAACATGGTAAATCACAGTCTATATCTCTTATTGGGAACCTAACAAACCAGCCTTGGATTAAAACTCTATTTTCTGTATTCTTTTCAGCAGAATATTTGTTTTTTTTCCTTGTCTGTTTGAATAACTATCATTTAAGTCTAATTGCTGTTGTTGGGCTTTTAATGACATCTGTTTATAAGATGTGATTGCACTGTTTTGTTGCAATGCTTTCTGTTTCATTGGGTCCTAATTGTGATGCCCAGACTATAAATATTTTGACAGCTACACCTTTTTTTTTGTCTGTTTTGTTTTTCAGAATCCTGTGCTTCTGCTGTAATATGAAATACCATAATAGATACCACATTTAACTGTCAAGTGTGTGTGAGATATAGGCCTTTTACAAAGTGCCCGAATTACAAGGGTTCAAAAGTGTTTTTTTTTTTCTTACACCTATGGTACAGAGTGGTGATGGGCCTATGTCAATTGAATCAAGTAAACACATGTATTTGTAGTTGTTATTAAGGTTATCAGTAGAGAATTGATAATACTGTATGTGATACCATGTGTGCTTTAGTCTGAAATCAGCCTGTAATCTCTTATCGTACCTCTGCTGCTGCGAATGCCACAGCTGTTTTATTTTATCTTATATTAAGTTGATTTGTAAGACAAACGCATTGTCAGATAGTGCCAATGAATAAAATATTTTGCATGATAACATATTGCTTTGTCACTATGTGACTTTGACTTATGTCCAGTCTAAATAGCTATTGCACTCCTTACTACACTACAAAAACAAGATTCAACTCTTTTAAAACAAAGCACATTAATATGGTTAAGACAAGGGAATAATAACACAATATTGTCACACGTGTGTTTGCATTTGCATCTATTCATAGTGTGTGTTTGCATTGGCATAATTTATCGTTTCAATGACCCATCTAAGCCTGCTAAGCTTCCTTATGAGTTTTGGGTAAAAAAAGCCGATGCAGAATGACCTATTTGGAGATACTTTCAAAGCTCTGTCTTCCTGTGAGACTTGTCACTGTAACTTGTTTTGATTACACAGGAAGTGAGAGTGGGTATGGCAGCCAGCTCACCTAACATATATGTATTTTTTTGTGTGTTTCTAAATATCAATGTGCGTCTTTTTGAAAGTCACGAATCCAAAGGCTTGGAAGGAAAACTAATACCATCTGTTACATTCATATCAATGGTTACCTGTAGGAATCTGTAATATAATCAGTCCTTATTCAGGAAAGTGATGGCCTGCAACAGCTCCTCACAAATGCAATACTCTTAAACAGATTCCTCCAGCCATGCTTAAATCTGATAACTGTGAGGAGAGACAGCCACTCCCTCAGACGAATTCTGGGATGTGTCTCTGTCGCCCTGACATTATCTGCGATCTATAACTCCAGCCCCGATTCCCTTTTGTATTACATGAGACAATCAAGTGAGAAATTAATCGGTGAGTTAAATTCAATAATCTCATTAGACATCACAGAGATTAGATGCTAGGTCGCGCACGCTAAGGCATGCAATGGAACAGCACAGTGCTCAGATAATAGATAATGAAGACTTTGACTTGAGGTGGTTAAAAGAAGAGAATGCTTAAGCAAAGAATCCAGGTCTATTTCACTAACCTCAGAACATCCAATTAGGGTTTGTGAATGTCTGTGAAGGCTGAATCCCTGTCCCTGGATTGATGCATTTCACTGTTCAACTGAAAGTTTTCTTCGATTTTAAATCATTGTGACACATAATACTGGTAACTATGTATATTACAAAATACACAGCCGAATTCACAGTTCGAGAACGTAATCTTAAGACAGAGAAAATGGAGGTGGAAAATAGGCTATTTATGTCAAACCATAAATACCACAACATCAATCCAAGTCCAAAGCTTTTAAATCCTAACAAGGGGGCGCTTATGGTTGTAAAAATAATGACTGCACTGTGAGAAGAATAAAAAGGTATATCTCAACAATTATTGGATTGATGGTCATGAAATTTGTTGAATAAATGAACTGACATCAGGTCAACATCAGTCTCTGCCTGTACTTAGTGTTTAGAATGATTTATCAAATGTTAGCATGCTAACATGCTAAGCTAAAATGGTGAACGCTGTATATAAACCTGCTAAACATCACTGTGTCAACATTGTTATTGTGAGCACATTAGCATTCTGACATCTGAATTAAAGTCACTGCAGTGCCACAGTGCAGCCCCACAGACCTGCCAGCAATCAAGCCCAAATCAGTTCAGGTTTGTTTGCATTTCTAAGGTCTGAATTTGACCAAGCCAATATGAACAAGTGGGTTTGAGCTTGCTTAATTTAAATAATTTGACCATATTTTTTGAATATTGGTCATGGATTTGGAGCGTGGATTTGTAAACCCAGAGAAAAGAAAAATATTGGTAAGCTTGTGAAATTGCTAAATTGAAATTAACAACTGAAAAATTCAACGTGGAAAATTAAAAGTCAAATATTTCAGTGCTATAAATTTAGTAGTTAAATTAAGAATTCATTGATTAGAGGTCCAGATGAGAGAGTCAGTTACTCTGAATTACATTATTTTCCTCCATACATTTCCCACTGAAACATATTACAGTGAAATTGTAAAGTAGCATAGAAATACCCAAGTAAAGTGTGAGTGGTGAACTTCCACCTATGTAGATGATATTTTTCAAATACTCTCCACAGCACAGACTGATCCGTCGTACGTCCAGGCTACTCTGCTTGATGAAACTACTGCTTGCATACTCTGCATCTTTACTGTGGCTGATGCTGAAGTAACTGGTTTCTAGTGTCTGAATATTTGCCTCTCCCAAGTCTGTGCCTGGCAATCTTACCTCTTTTTGGTGATCACAGCTTCAACAAAGTGTGAAATCACCAAGCTTTATAGGTCAAGGTCACGGTTGGTTTTTCTACCAATCACACATCGACTCCACCAAACTTCTTTTAGCCACTACTTATTTTAGCAGATTCTGATAGCAAGCAACTCTTGCTGAAAATAAAGTGAAAACTGGATAGAAACTGAGAGCTGTCCTGGGAGTCTGTCTTCTTCCTCTGACTGAATAACTGTATCTAAAGCTGGTGGGTCAACAGCTGAACCAGCTGCTTTTAAACTGATGTTGCAACATTCTGCGTGCAAAAGCAGTTTGGGCTGAATATGATTTGCATAAATATATCACTTGGATTCTAAAGCTCACAGAAAAGAGACATTTGGGAGTGAAAGCTGGGACTGGAAAATGCTAACTTCGTCTGACTTCCTGTATAATCTGATTCGGCAGCCATCCAATAACTAGAAAATAGAATTACTTCAACATGGGATCTTTTTACTTAGCCCTCAAGCCATTATCTGAGCGGAGCTCAGCACCTACAGCGTATAAACCTTACTCACTCCTTTAAAGCTGTGATTTTGTTCATTTTCTTATTCATGCAACCTTCATTTAAACATTTTCTCTTCTTTTAGTTACTCATTCTGGCAGGCAGTTTAAAGGAATAGTTCAACATTTTCCACTATCCTTTAAAAAAGTTTTGTAAATGTACTGCCTTCAACTGTGAACAGCAGCACAGTTTCAATAAATATATGTGATAAATTCAAATAACTGAAAATGATGGTTTGTTTTTTTCTTTTTACAAACCATCATGAATAAGTATTATTTTAGTCTGAACCACAGTGTTTATGAGAAGAGCAGTAAATGAGTAACTCACAGCCAGGTAGAGCGCAGCGTAAACACTGAGTGCGGCCTCCTTGGATGGGAAGGTTTTACGGGCCCGCAGGATGTCATCCTGGTTCCCCGTGCAGGCCTCTTGGTGGCTGATGTAGCGCAGCGCCTGCTGGCAGCCCAGTGCCGTGTAGTTTGGCTTACAGACCGTCAGGAAGTAGGGGGCGAGGTTACCTGTCACTACCTGGCCTGCGTTGACAAAGATGTCAACCGTGAAGAGGCCAAAGGTGTAGACTCCTGTGAAGAAAAAAAAAAAGATGTTAAGAGTGAGGTGGAGATAATTATAAACAATGAGATGCCCCACCACAAGCAATATTTGCTGATATCATGAACTATATTATGATCTGCTTAATTTCCACCACTGAGGTCCATCAGTCGTGTGCAACACTATGAGTGTCTTCACAGAAAGACTTTACTTACCTTTACTTAAACAATATTACGTCCTCCCCCTCTCCATGACAGCCAGCTTTTTACACCACCTTCAAGCGTGACTGTTCAGACCAACTGTAAAAACTTGATTTCCGATGTGGTTGGACAACACACTGCACACACTTTTTCCGACTGAATGCATCCCAGCCCGTTCACAGAGCCGTCTGTTTTGCTGCCATAGAGGAAAATAAATTGATGGCGGCTAAAACCGAGTCAAAAGCATCTCCCAACGTTTTTCCTGAATTATCTGTCAGCCTGGAATTACTGCTGTTACATAAGACGAGGAGCTCAAAAAGAGAAAAAAAGACAGTTTGAAAAATGCTACCAGCCAGAGAAAATCATTTTGACCACTTCCAAGAGCCTGACAGGAGTGTGTGACTGATAGACAAGCTACACATTCTGCTGATGTACTTCACTTTTACAACGAAAAAACTCTCTTCTCACATAGGACTAGTGTTAAAGTGTGTTGTGTCTTCCAAAAACCCACATTACACCCTTCATTCTGCTGTTACACACCAACTGTAACGACACGTCCATGTACAGTACAGGAAATGGTTATGATAAACATTATTGGCTCTGACTAGATAATCAAACTTTGCTGCTGATGTTGCTCTAAGACGTAGACAGACACATTTTTCTACCTTCAGCTGATGAATGTAAAACAGCCAACAGTCAAATTCTGTACATACATCATTCAACTCTACCCAGTGAAGCTCAAACATCCATCGCAATGAGCAAAACTCATTTTTGACTGGAGGTCATTGTTTACTGCTGATGAAGACATGCTCGATTGAATGGGTTCAGATACCAGTAAAATAAGCTCTTGAGATGTTTCCTGGCATGGTTTCTGTAGTCGCCATTATCACACTGTGAGCCATATTAAACTCAGACAGCAGTGTCAAATTGCTGCTTCCCCCCGTTCTCCTTGCTTGCTGCCACTGACCTCAACGGCATTCCTGGTGTGTCTATGACAGCCAGCCTTTTACACCACCATCAAACAAGGCTGTTCCTGGTGGTGTGGAACAGTGGAAATGATACAACCCATACTACTGTGCTGTTATCGGCCATTACTGCAAGTTGACTCCTGTGCTATTTTGCTTTATTCTGTCTCATTTTGTAAATCTATCTATTCATATTAACAACGATGCAGAGGTAGCAATTGCATTCTTATCCCACAAAATGATGGATTGTGTTTTACATTTTACAGAAACTTCTGAGTCAGTGTAACCTCTGTCTGCAGCTCCACTGTCTACCCTCTCTCTAAACTCCTAAAAAAAGACACATCGCATTGAGACATTGGCAAAGTGCTTCATAAAACAACAAGGATGGCACATAAATCATTCAACCTACTTGTATTTTCAGTGTGAATGATTCCCTCTAACAGCAGACGAAGCCTGTTTATCTCACAGCAGAGACCTGCTGTTCCTTGCACTGTGTCGCTACATAAGGCGGGCCCACTGTCTGCAGGGACACCTCAGTACCAAAGACACAATCCCCCACCGCTCACCCATACCAAATACACACACACACACACTGTGTAAGTCACCTATGTGCCACTGCCCATTCACACTGCTCTTAACCAAACCAGCCAGGCTTTACGTCTCTGTGATTGAAGGGCTTTAACAGAAATAATTGCTTCCCTCCTACGAGAGCCCGGCCCTCTGTCACACTAAATTACCAAACAGGTGCTTAGTCAGACTCTCTCACACACAGTGAGAGAGGTGTTCACCATGCCACAAACACACACGCTTCCAGGATGCATTATTTGCTGGGGCAACAATAGCAGCTTTTCCAGTCACTGTCAAGTGTTCACGCCGCTGCTGCTGCAAACTAATTCAACCCAGGCTTTGAAGCAAGGAGGGGAGACAATCATGAAAACAGGCAGCGAGGCGTCACGGCCGTTGAGCAAGGCACGTCTTTCTTTGTCTGTCACACAAGTTCTTGTTTAAAATGTCACCGTGTAAGTCATTGGCTTTCCTCTCTCAATCCTCATCAGCCACACAGAGGAGGAGGAGCGGCGTGATGCTCCAGATGCTGACAGGTCCATTTCTTAACAAGCATCAAATAGATTTTGTCAAGTGTCGTGTGACTCACTCGCCTTTCCGATGCTGTCCCACTTTCACTAACGCGAACGTGGAAATGTGGGAACTCTGCATTTTATGGATGACTTACACTCGCTAGCTAACACCCCACCCCCCACCCCCACCCTAACCCATCCCACTTGGCTTTGGGAACACAGAGACGGACGACCAAAAATTGCTTATTAGGGCATAAATCTAATATAGTTTGCCTGCTTCAAACAACGCCACGATGTGCAGCAGAGCCACTGTTTAGCCATGCATGTGTATGTGCTCTGGAGTCTCAGTACACATGCTTATTGGGTGTACGTGATCCTCCTGTCTTAGTGTATATCTGTCTGTGTGTGTGTGTGTGTGTGAGAGTGAGAGTGGAGCTGAAGCAATGCAACTCTTCTTTGATCCGTTGCCAGCGTCTCCACAATGCTGCAGCATGATGCACAACCCGGTCAGTCTCAGACTTATCACAGTTTCCCAGGCTCCCCCTGTGCTTACCACACACGTAAACACACACAAGTCACAGGTAGAGACCTCAGCACACTGGTCTGGAGTGTTGAATATGAAGATGTGACTAAGCTCAATGTCACAGGGCCGGACACAGTGTTTAAGTGTGGATTCATTATGGCATTTAAATGCATTCATCTGAAACATTTTGAAATTTCTTTGTTTTTTTTTTCTCTTTGAGCATAAGCACGGAACATCGTTTTCACCCCTTAATTTTGGGGAAGAGTACCAGTGGTAAACCAGGATTGTTTGTATGTTTGTTCACCTGTGTGATGGTCTCCAGAGCTCATTAATATGGCTGACAGTGCTGGATGTTTGGGTGTTCTGGACAAACTCTCACTCACTCACTCCATACCCAGATTACAGAGGAGAGCAGCATTCAACAGATGGTGTAGTGATAGAAAAGATTCAACACTGTGATGACGCTCTCCCGTGGAGTTGTAGAAAGTAGGGGTGCTGAGGGTTCTGTAACATCCCCCACCCACAGCCTCCTGAGGTGAGTCATGGGTATTTTTTTTTGTCGTATTAACACCCCACCTCTCTCGCTCCCTGTGTGGATGGTTTCCTGTAATATTTGGTACAGTGGCCCATAATTTGTTTATAGGTTTGTTGAACTGTTGTGGAAGGAGGCAGGAAGGTTTGAACTGGATTCAAACCACCTCTCTAGCATGAAGAAAATCAAATCAGCTCAAATGCAGCTTTTAACCAACAGCAAGTCTTAAAATATGTGGTTATTTCATTAGTGACAGCTGTGTGTACTCAGTATACTTATCTTGATCACTGGATACAACATTTATTTAGATAAACTACTTTATCAATTACTCCCCAATACTGTTGAAATAAAATGTGTATTATGTCCCATTATTGTTTTTAATTATTAATGGAAGTGCAGGTTACCAGGGTCTCGAGGCTGTCAATTTTGGTACCATTACCACCAAAACCCACTGCCAGTTTCTGGCCACCTGCACTACAGTGAGTGACGCTACACAGCAGTGCTAGGCCAATGGATGTCTGCTGTTTTCTACCTACTTTTATGTCTGTTTAATTTCAGATTACTAGTGTTCCATATTGTAAAACCACAGCAAATTTACCACACATATTACCATCATCTACAATTGGCAATTGAGAAGCTGCTGATGAGGTTTAATCCCTTACAGTAAATAATGATTATATTAGAAATCAAGACATTTTTAAACCAGTGATATTATTTGTTTGTACTCTATCTCATCAGACAAGGTAAATACAGTCCAAAGTCTCGAAAGTCAGTGTTCTGAAAACCAAAAGAAATCATATTTAGAAGCTGTACAGTGAGGCTTTGTTGCTGGCATGAAGAGAGTTATATCACATTCACATCAGCATCAGACCTCCCAAGGCTTGCTTAATAAAAACCTACATTAAATCAAATAATAGTGTCAAATGACTTAAAATCAACCATTTCTGCGAGCAGAAAGCATGGCAAGTAACCTTGACAGAAATTGACAGACTTTGTGTACCTCAGACTGGCTATAGTTCTTGTAAAGAAAGCCCCGAGAGTATCAACTGAAAAAATACTCCCTCTAAGCAAAATTCAACTGGGGACATCTGAACCCAGCACTTGTACATGGGTACGTTTCTCTGGCCAGCTGCAGGTATTATCAGACTGTACATATATTTAATCAGTATTTAATCCTTTCAAATATGCTTTGCTTGACTGCTAATGAAATCATACAAGTCTAAAATCTCTCCAGTGATTTAGGCTAATTTTATTGTCTTCACTGCTCTCTTTTGTAGTGTGCCAGTATATGTGGTTTTACAGCGGCATCATTTTCCCGTTTAAAGTTTAGACTGCTGATAAGCTTTGCCAGTGGGCATCACTACAGCACTTAGGCTTCCAGTACTGATATAAATGAATAAGGAAAGCGTAGAGAGGAACACCACCCATTGAACACATGAAGAAGTTGCTCCACTTCAGCAGGAGGAAATACCTCAGTCACCAGGTAAACATAAAGTGAATGTGGAAATGATAAGCCGTATCTGAGGGTAGGGACCTGTATGGTTGTTTAAGAGGACTTGTTTTGTACATTACACCAACAGCTGTAAACACTTCAACACTTGAAAATTGTTTCAATTAATCAACTAATTATTTTTTTTAGGATCTATTAAAATGTGATACTTAACAATGGGAAGCAGGGCTGTGATTGATTGCTTAATGTACCTAGAGGTTTGTTTGTTGCTCATCTTCTCTGTGAAAAGAGCAGGTCCCAGATTAGACTTAGATTAGATGAATTAAAGTGTAATTTCCTATTCTATGTCAGTGGTTGATTTAACTGATTAATTTCACCTACAGTTCAATTTTAATGTGAAGTTCCAGCATAGTAAGCGGTGTGATTAATGCGTCTAGTTTGTTTGGAATAAACTGAAGATATAGATTAAGACATAATGGGGAAAAACAAGTTTAGAGCAAAAACACAGCAGCAGAAATCAGCATAAAAGATGGAGGAAAACACTGTGGAGGCTGAGGATTATCATTTGGAGAGACAATTTTTTAGAACTCGTTCAAAGAGTGGTGCACAGCAACCTTGGGGAGGGAGGTCGAACCGAACCAGGGGAACACAAGAGGAATGTTTCTGTGCTGAGTGGAATCAGACTGTCAGAGAAGAGCTGTGCTGCATTCAGCAGCCACAAACACTTTAACATCAGCAACACTGCAGTCTCTGGAGACGCTGCCCTTACTGACAGAGGAGTGTGACATAGATTATAAAATGTTAATGCTGAGAGGTGGGAGAGGAAGGCAGGGGAAGCTCCGTGGTACTGTTGAGGGTTGATTACAGAGGACAGCTCTTGGTGAAATACGTAGCTGTGAGGCAGCCCTGCTGGCCCAGCGGTTGTACAGAGTGTCGCGTGTATATACAACACAGGCCTCCAGTGAATTATATACTGTGTAAATCAAGAACTGAGATATCTGTGGCATGATTTGGCATCCTCGTAAAACCCAAAAATCCATGGTCAGCCTCCAAACTTTTAGGAGCCTTGCAATGGCTCACCTCAACTTTAAAACCCACATACAAAACAGCACGGACTCTTGCTCTCTACTCTACTTTTTGCATTGGCATTGAGTGTTGGCACTGGGTGTAAATTGTGTGGTACAGACATGATTTCTAGGGATGCTGGGTTAGAGTGTGAAATCACTCTGTGCACACATATGTCTGTGGCTCACATACATGCTCACATGGGAAGGACACACACAGAACTCCTGACAGATTCCTGACACCTACTTCACACAAAACGTGAAAAATGTCAGGGACTAATGTGGAATCTAGCATTTCTCATGGCAAAGTAATAGAGATAATTTATGATACTATGATTAACTAATCAATACATCTCAACAGACACAAACATTCATTATCTATATGGCTTATCTGTTAAGGGTTGCGGGGGGCAAGAGGCAGGGTACACCCTGTACGGATCGCCAGTCCATCACAGGACCAACACATATAGACAAACAACCATTCACACTCACATTCAATTTAGAGTCACCAATTAACCTAACATGCATGTCTTTGGATGGTGGGAGGAAGCTGAAATAACTAAAGAGAACCCATGCAGGCACATGGAGAACAAACAGAAAAGCCCCAGGTGAAGCGGGTCTCGAACCCGGAGCGTTCTTGCTGTGAGGCGACAGTGCTAACCACTGCACCACCCAGACAAAAAACATCCTGTAGTGTACATCAAAATACATGAATTCTTTCTACAGTAATGTTACTATCTAAATGTGCCATTTCTAAAAGCTGGAGAATGATTTTTGTGAGGGCATATACAGACTAGCATTGAAAAGAAAAGGTCTTTACCAAAAGTGTTGGTGCACTTTAAAACTGTAAACTAACAGCCTTGTCTCTTCCCAAGGGGCTAGCCTCACATTTATATTACATAAACTCTTTTACATAATGTCACTGACAGAGGGGGGTGTGCATGAACTTCCTAAATCTGAAGTTCAACAAGCAAAGCCTTAAAATGCATGAAGGTAAAAGCACACTGCTGGAGTTGAGTGTGTGTGAGAGAGTACCACGACCCTCGGCTGTGTTCTAAATTTAATCTTTCTCAAACAGCACGGCCCTGTGAGTCATTATGCAAAGCAACGCCAGGCCTGAGTGAAAGGGGAGTGGAGCTGCGAGATGGCCGGGCTCACATGATGCTGAGCTGCTCCCGAGCAGATGTAAATGCTGGCAACGAGTACGTGCAAGTGTACGTACCGATGTGCATGACTACACACACACACACACGGGCACACGCAGGAATACATATGCACAGCACAAGAACGCACATGCATCGTGTCACGTGTGAACACTGGCGTGCTTGACATTAGCAAAAAGAGACAGAGAGGCCAGAAAAAACACAAAGAGAGAGAGGATATGGGAGCAGCTTTGTTGAAACAATTCAGCTTGTGCATGACAGCTGTAAGACAAAACAGTGCACTCTGGGTGAAAGAGTAACAGCTTCACACTGACACAAGGCAGCACGTGACAGACTGAGATGCAGTCAAAAGTGCTGAACAGCTTCTAACATATTATTATTATTACCCATGCATTTCACTACAGCACAAATATAAGTATGTGACAAATAAATCCTTGAATCTTTAATCTTTATTGTACCTAGCAAAAACATTTTAAGGTCATAATGTGATCTAGGGATAAATATCATGGGTGGGATTGTTCTCATGAGAAAAATGAATGAACATCTCACGAAAGCAAACGCAGAGAGGCATTCTCTCAGGTTGAGATGGGCGGTGATGTCACATACGACACACAGCTGTTCATTTTCCCATCTGCTTCCCCATCTGTTTGGATGTGTCATCCTCAACGCGAGTTTGTCACTCAGCGCACAATATAATGCATCCCTAGCAGTACAGATCGTTATCCGTTCTTCATCATTGTGTTCCTTTGTTTTGGAAACACCCACTGGCTATTAGATGTTATGTCAAGATGTTATGGAGGACAGAAGAATCCGAGCTGAAAAAGACTCAGCCCCATTTGGAACTGTCTCGTTCACTGCAGGGGTGTCACAGATGCATCCCATCCAGTGTAATGAAATGTGCTTTTTTTTATGAAGTGGGGAAGTTAGTTGTTTAGTCTTATCTAATATTGCATTAGCATGCAAACATTTGCAAGGTAGCACTAAACACAAGATACGGCTAAGGCTGACGGGAATATCATTTGTTTGCAGATACTTAGTCATAAACCAAAGTATAGGACAAATCTAAATGTTGACCTGAAAAGAGCACTAGAGGAAAAGTGAGGTGATAAACAAAATGAATATGCTTCATTTGGGGGAAACAGGAATGGATGTACCCACTTTCATGGCATCACATCCAATAGAAATATGTCACCCTGAATACACAATGCTGGTGACACTAGAGGACAAGTCAGGGGATTGTCACAATATAAATGACTTTTCCTCTGGGTACCACAATAGTCCAGAATATAATGTCAATCCATCTAATAACTGTTGCTATATTTCAGTCCAAACCAAAGGACTGACCAACCCACTGACCAATACTGTGACACAGATTGTGACTAAAAACAAAGCCGATGTGCTGTGAATATATTTTGGAATTTGCAGATGCTACTGGACATGCCTTATTAATCAACTGAACAGCTTCACACACCTCGACAAATAAAGACAGCTAATGAATTAAAGTAAAAACCTGATTAAATGAATAGAAAAATGTAGCAAATGCAGATGCATCCACACAAGGCAAAGTGGCTCATTCAAAAGAATGCGAAAATTCATTGTTGCCAGATTTCAACCCAAAAGAGAACCTATGAGAGATTCTTGAGTGATGTGTTAAATAGCCCTCTCCACCCCCATCATCAAAACAACAAATCAGTGAATATTTTTCAGGAGAATGCTGTTTATCCCTTCAGTTGAGTTTCACACACAGTTTATGACAAAGAGAACTGAGGGTGGTGAAGCGTAATGGGCAAAAACAAAAAAACTAACTCACTTCACTAGATGAAACTACAAATGTTCCATAACTGTAGAATATCTTAGCATAAGACATATGTTACGTTGGGTTTCCTTTCATTTATCACCTATCTGTATTCAATATTATGATCATTTGTAATATATCTACTTCACAAGAGAAGCAGGCCTCTGGCTCTAAGACCTTTGAAATAATGCCCTCTGATCCCACATGCACACAAATCCCTCCACATACACTGTAAGTCAAAACACGGTCAGGAGGCCTGGCTCTTAAGACTCAGGAAGAAGCAGGCGAGCAGCAGCTGTCAGCCTCGTGAGGGAGTTCGGCAGCGCGAGGAGACCCGACCGCTCAACACAGCACAGCAGAATCTCCACTGGATTCAATCATCTGTTGCTCACTGTGCCAAACAAGCCTGCCAGAAGTAGTTATCAATAGCCACGGATCAAATGCACCGTAAAACACACAGGCAGACACACTGTATGTAATTGGATTTCCAGATTGTGTATGTTAAATAGTGCTTTGTAATTTGGGATAACTGCTGTTACTAATGCTGCTGTAAAGAGGCACTGACAGCTCACCACAGACCCATTAGCTGATGTTGGTAAAGAGAGGCGAATGCTGCACCTCTTATGCAGTTTGCTTCAGTGAACTGTAAGCATTTAGTTTAAGGGCAAAAGCACCTCTCTGCATTCCCTCCCCTAACATTAAAAAGACAACTGCTTCCATCTCTCAAGCCCTGCAAGCAGTACAAACCCTGAGTGCCACAGATGGGAAAGGCGCTGGATGACATCAGCACCTCCCAGCACATTTTAAATGAACTCAGATTGAGTCTTCTTTTTATAGCTTTGTCCATCCATTTCCGTCAGCTATGATAATATTTTACTCGCTCAAACTAATTACTCAGATTCACACCACCACTACAACAAAATTCAACAGGTCATGAAACATGAGACAGATTACACACAAACTGCTGAATCTCTTTTGTGGAAGTCAAACTGAAAGTGAGTGCACCTGTAATGTTTCTAACGACCCCTCATTGAACAGGGAATTGCATGTGTCTAGTTGTGGTAAAGGTTGGGCGTCACTGTGGCCACTTTGCTGGAATATAAACTGGTCCATGAAAGAAGAATGGACAGGTAAGAGAGAGAAATCAATAATATACATACAGTATGTACAGTATGTGTCCTGAATTAACATTAGGACATCGTCAAGCAAGTTGTCCAACACCACCTATTTCACAAGGACTTGTGGATGAACTTTGCTGTGCCACTCCGGTCTGGCCGAGCATTTAGTATGGTAGCCTGATCATCCCCTAACTCTTCCTGGGGGATCCTAAGACATTTCCCAGGCCAAGGGGGACATGCTATCGCTCTAGCTTGTTCTGAGACTGCCTCAGGGTCTCCTTCCAAATGGATATACCTGGGAAACCACTCTAGGAGACGTATTAATTAGTTGCTTCAACCAACTAAGCCAGGTGTTATACTGTAAGCTTCTCAAGGTCCCAGTACGATCCAGCCAAAGTGGTTGTTGGGGCGTCTAACAGGGTCCAAAGTCTCCTCCTCCTACTCTTTCCTGACATAACAACTGGAACTAGCCGAGTGCAAAGCTTGCAAATGCCTCACCATTTTCTCCATTTGTGCAATTGTCACATTCAGCTCCACTCTATGATGACTGGCTTCGTGCCCTGCCTTAAAGTATGGCCATTCTTGACAACTATAAACACTTTTGCTTCTAGACAGATCTGGTCGGCAGACATTTTTTTTTAAAGCTTACTCCGACTTGAAGGATGCACAGCCACCCTATAAAGGAAACTCCTTCTGGTTACCTGTATCTTAAATCTCAGGGATCCAGACTATGACCATTTTCTTACATTTGCGACCATTTTTAGACCCAGGTCAGGTCCAGTGTTTGCTATACGTGGCTTTATTCGTGGCGACAAGCCACGATATCAGCATGAGCTACATATTGATTTTCTAGTTTATCATTTATGGTCACGCTGATCTCGGGCCTCTCTGCATCAGTGCATCCGGCGTGCTCACACACACACACACACACACACACACACGGAGCAGTCAGCAGAGCAGATAGGCAGCGGTGGACACAGTGAACCAGGTGAAGTGAGTTAACTGGAGTTGAACAACTATGCTTGTTATTGTCAGTGTCATAAAAAGTAAAGACCAAGAAGTGCTTTATCAAACCACCAGTTCAACAAACTGTAGAAAATCGATCATTTCACAGCAGTCTCTCGGTATGTTTTACACAACAACAGTGCACTGGTTAAGGTAATAGCAAAGTGCTACAAAGAGGCTAAAACAAAAGCTGTCTGTATGAGGTGTAACTGAATCTTAAAATTTGGTCAGTTCTTGTAAACTTTAGTGGCTGAGACAAACCAGCCCTCCCTCCCTCTACCAGCTGTACTGCAGACAGTGAATCACAACAGCAGCAGAGGGAGGAAAGAGGGCAGGAGGAAGGCCTGATGTTGACTAATGTCTGCATTCTTCAGTCTTTATAAACTTCACCAAGTATTTTGATGTCGGGAATAGAATTGATTTTACTGACATTTCAGATTTCTCTGTAGTGAGATAATGATTTTATATTGACTTTTCTGTTGCTGATTTAGAAAGAGTACTTAGTTGCGTTCAAAAATTCAATCTGTTCTAACCCTGTTCTGAATTCATTCTCTTTTACTGATAAAGGTATGGATAAGATAAAGATAAAATCCTAATGATACACATTCCTCCAGCTGATTGAAGGCTTGAAAGGTAAAATGGGATAATAAGAATGGCTCCCATATACCTTGCAAGTCACTTCCATAATAAGTAATATTTTACTCTATGTGGTTCTGTTGATATTAAAATGCCAATTACACCCTAGCAGTCACTGGAACTCACTGAACCCTTCGGATAATGGGAGAAACATCTTCAAGAACAAACAGTTTTGTTTCTTTTGGTTTTGCAAGACTAGATTACCATATATTTCTTCAATGAATATTTCCTCTAGCAGGGAAATGGGACTCAGAGACACAGAGATACAAAGCAAACTCGGCAGCTGAAGCTGTCTATCCTCCTTCCTCCGCTTTGCAGGGAAAAGACTTCTTTAGCGAAAAGTCATCGCACAGTGCTCTTTAAAACTGACATCAATTAACACTAAGACATAAGCCTTATTCAGATATAACACTGTACCAGTGTATAATACATGATAACCAATTCCAGTCTCTTAGGGATGAAAGGAGCTTTAGCCTGGAATGAGAAGCCTGTTAACATTAACGAGCAGCATGAATGGCATGCTGGATGTGTAAATGCGAGGGTAAAGCCAGGCCACCAAGTGGATTCCCCCTCAGGGATCTAGGTAATAATCCTCTTCTGCAGCTTTATCTGCTGTTCTCACTTAAGGATGAGAGAGGACAAGGAGAGGCTGCAATGTGTGTGTTTGACAAACCGAGACTCCGTGTGTGTATCTTTTGCTGTTTTTACCTGCTGGAATGCATGTCTGCACGTTTGTATACCTATAGTGTTTGCGCTACTACACACCTGCAGGAAGACGTGTTTGCATGTGCATTGGGGAAAATGTGTGTTTTGAAAAGCGGCGTGGTTTATCGACTTATACCACTCGGTCGCAGCTGACACTGGGTGACAGGCGGGGTACGCCCTCGGACAGGTCACCAGTCTAACACAGGGCTGACATATAGAGACAAAAAAAAAAAACCCATTCCCTGTGAAATTCACACCTAAGGGGCAATTTAGAAACACCAATTAACCTAATCTGTCCTCTGTGGCAGATTAACCTCTGTGGGAGGAAGCCGGAGTAGCTGCTGAAAGGCACAAGGAGAACATGGAGAACACACTCCACACAGAAAATCGCTAGCCCAACTAGGGTGTGAACCCAGAAACGTCTTGCTGTGAGCAACAGTGCTGAACACTACACCACTATGATTTGTTTTATTTTTATTCAGCAAAGCTTCGTAACTGCTCACACTTATCATTAACTACTTGATTCAACTTGATGAATACCACCTGTGCATGAATAGGTGTGTGGTTCAAGAGATTTAATAATTACCATAACAAGCGCTGCTAAACTGCTTTATTGCTGTTTGCCTCTATTTATGGTTATGTTTCATTCACAGAAACGTCACCCAAGAGTTAAAAGGCCAGAGCTTGAAGTCTGGCTTTTAGAAAGCAGCAGATGACCACATCACAAACTGAGCAGTGTCAGTGACATTAAGGGACCCTGAAACTGTGACAGTATAGAGCTGAACCGTGACAGAGATGAAGTGGGATAGTCTGAAGTGAAGTTATGTGACAAAAATGTCTTAAACCAAAGTGGTCCATGACTAAAATAGGAGTGGGTCAAGAAAATGTGACAGAAAATTCTAAATACAAGACAACTGATGGATGAGACAAGCTGTCTTGAATTCCACATATCTGCCACTTAAGAACAAATACAAATAAGAACTAACTGTGTTGCAGATGGCAGTGAAGCAATAAATCAAGAATAAAGTAAACAGAGTGTGAAATAACAAATAAATGTGAATTAAATGTAACAAATGATGACGCATTTAGGAATGCTTGAAAACTCCCCTAAAATAAATTATCTGACAAGGACCGGAGGCTTTAACAATCCACTTGGTGGAAATTACTTTGTTCACCTTTGAATACAGGTTTCTGCTGCTGTTCAGGCTGTGCTGCATATCCACTCCTGAACTAATCAAAAACACGGTTAGTGGTCTCTATGACAACTAAGCCCCTTCCATCCAGAGAGATCATGAGATGCAGTTGAAAGCTCCAGAAAAGTCAAGTAAGGTCATGGATAAATGTGAACCTAGCCTGCATTGTCTTTGCATTGTGGGAGGGAAACCAGTGGAGTGGACCAGAGAAGTGGATGTTGGTGGTTTTGGTGAGCGTCGCCATTCACAAAAATTCTGCAGTTAGACACAACTGTAAGACTAAAAACACAGGGTATAAAAATACTGTACTGCCTCACAGTAGTTACAAACTAGACACATGCTTGAGACTTACCAAGGAAGCGGAAGGTCCTGCGCACCAATGGGTTGAGGTAACAGCAGTCCCCAGTGGCCACCGTCTTCTCTGACCGGTCGAACTCTTTGGATGTGTACTGGACCAGGAACAGCACAGTCTCTGTTATTGTAATCT
>NW_026117120.1:0-17345 GCF_001640805.2 Lates calcarifer | reverse complement strand
TATAATGACATTTTTTGACCATTTTTCAATGCTTTACTATACTGTGACGCCATACTATACTATGACATTTTTTGACACCATATTATACTATGACATTTTTTGACAATTTTTCAACGCTTTACTATACTATGACATTTTTTGACGCCATATTATACTATGACATTTTTTGACACCATATTATACTATGACATTTTTTTGACGGCATACTATACTATGACATTTTTTGCCAGTTTTTGAAGGCATACTAAACTATGACATTTTTGACCATTTTTCAACGCTTTACTATACTGACATATGACATTTTTTTGATGCCATACTATACTATTACATTTTTTTGACACCATATTATACTATGACATTTTTTCATGGTTTTATGTCTGTTTTGAATTACCTGGAGGCCTCTGTCCTGGTCTCAAAGAACTTCTTCATTGTACGAAGACACTCTATGATCGTGGACTATGTCTCTGTGATCGCGGACAATGTCTCTGAGATTATGGACAAAGTCTCTGTGATCATGGCCACTGTCTTTGCGACCGTGGACGATGTCTCTGAGATCATAGACGGCGTCTCTGTGATCATCGACAATGTCTCCATGATCGCGGGCAGTGCCGTCAAATCGGTGACCCCCGTCTCCGCCGATTCTATCGCAAGGTCTCTACGAAGCATGGGACAATGTCTCTGATCATGGACAACGTCTCTCTCGTCTTTGACAAGGTCGCTGCGGTCGTGGACAATGTCTCTGATCGAGGACGATGTCTCCCTCATCCTCAACAATGTCTCTCCGATCATGGACCATGTCTCTGCGATCGTGGACGATGTCGTGGACGAAGTGGTGACACCTGGAGGAAATCACAGAGGAAAATTCAAAGGAAAATGATCAATACACTACTACCTATTACTCATCAACAGTTTCATCATGAAAACACAGAGAAATATTCAACATTACAGCTGAACCACAACATGTAACAAACAATAGAGGGCTTTTTCAGAAAATGAACAGATGACTGTCATCACCTCCTGAAGAACCAGCAACAACAAATATTTAAGAAAAAGTAAAAAGTAAATTGTAAAAAATAAATTGTGTGTCTATCAACTAATCACTGAAGCAATCGTATGTCACTGTGAACTGCACAACAATAATAAACACTACCAGTTAAGTCAATTTTAGAATGCAGGATTTTAACTTGTGTTGTTTCTTATACTTCAGTAAAAAATCGGAGTATTTCTTCCACCACAGATGGTCACATACAGAATCATTATTTCAACCTTCTTCTTATGAACACATATTTAAAATGTCTTCATTTTGTGTTGTTTTCATTTAATGAATAAGAACCAAATTTACAAAGGTCTTAACAGCAGCTTATGTGAAAACTTTTAAGTAACTAAGTGTAAAACTGGTCGTTATAAACTGTAAAGATATTTTTTCAAATCACCCTCTGACCAGCAATTAAAGTGAACACACTAATGAACAAATCACTCCAATATTATATTTGTAGACTTGATATTGTTTTGCAGTGTAGCCTAATGTGCCTAGCACATACACATAATTAAGAATTTCTGATCATGAACAATCAAACTGAAGTTAAGATATTTATCAGTCCCACTTTGACTGATCCTTAACAATAACAGTTAACACTTTTGACACCTTAATATAATGTGACATTTTACATATAGATTACTTTTACTGTTACCTCTAATATTAGAGTACTTTTACCATTACGTATTACTTTTCTTATTACATATTACTCCTAAATTTACAGATAACTTTTACTGCTACATGTAGTAATAGATTACTTTAACTATTACATCTTACTTCTGATATTTCTAATTATATTTTACATTACTTCTATTAATACTAATTATTTCTACATTATCTTTATACTACAGATTACTTCTATTATTACACTTTTCTGATACACTGAATACTGAACATAAACAGTTTAATGTCAATGCTCTGTGTTGGACAGTTGATGTAAAGGTGTCTGTGAATTACCTGGAGGCCTCTGTCCTGGTCTCAAAGAACTTTTCATTGTACAAAGACGCTCTATGATCGTGGACTACGTCTCTGTGATCGCGGACAATGTCTCTGAGATTATGGACAAAGTCTCTGTGATCATGGCCACTGTCTTTGCAACCGTGGACGATGTCTCTGAGATCATAGACGGCGTCTCTGTGATCATCGACAATGTCTCCATGATCGCGGGCAGTGCCGTCAAATCGGTGACCCCCGTCTCCGCCGATTCTATCGCAAGGTCTCTACGAAGCATGGGACAATGTCTCTGATCATGGACAACGTCTCTCTCGTCTTTGACAAGGTCGCTGCGGTCGTGGACAATGTCTCTGATCGAGGACGATGTCTCCCTCATCCTCAACAATGTCTCTCCGATCATGGACCATGTCTCTGCGATCGTGGACGATGTCGTGGACGAAGTGGTGACACCTGGAGGTAATCACAGAGGAAAATTCAAAGGAAAATGATCAATACACTACTACCTATTACTCATCAACAGTTTCATCATGAAAACACAGAGAAATATTCAACATTACAGCTGAACCACAACATGTAACAAACAATAGAGGGCTTTTTCAGAAAATGAACAGATGACTGTCATCACCTCCTGAAGAACCAGCAACAACAAATATTTAAGAAAAAGTAAAAAGTAAATTGTAAAAAATAAATTGTGCGTCTATCAACTAATCACTGAAGCAATCGTATGTCACTGTGAACTGCACAACAATAATAAACACTACCAGTTAAGTCAATTTTAGAATGCAGGATTTTAACTTGTGTTGTTTCTTATACTTCAGTAAAAAATCGGAGTATTTCTTCCACCACAGATGGTCACATACAGAATCATTATTTCAACCTTCTTCTTATGAACACATATTTAAAATGTCTTCATTTTGTGTTGTTTTCATTTAATGAATAAGAACCAAATTTACAAAGGTCTTAACAGCAGCTTATGTGAAAACTTTTAAGTAACTAAGTGTAAAACTGGTCGTTATAAACTGTAAAGATATTTTTTCAAATCACCCTCTGACCAGCAATTAAAGTGAACACACTAATGAACAAATCACTCCAATATTATATTTGTAGACTTGATATTGTTTTGCAGTGTAGCCTAATGTGCCTAGCACATACACATAATTAAGAATTTCTGATCATGTACAATCAAACTGAAGTTAAGATATTTATCAGTCCCACTTTGACTGATCCTTAACAATAACGGTTAACACTTTTGACACCTTAATATAATGTGACATTTTACATATAGATTACTTTTACTGTTACCTCTAATATTAGAGTACTTTTACCATTACGTATTACTTTTCTTATTACATATTACTCCTAAATTTACAGATAACTTTTACTGCTACATGTAGTAATAGATTACTTTAACTATTACATCTTACTTCTGATATTTCTAATTATATTTTACATTACTTCTATTAATACTAATTATTTCTACATTATCTTTATACTACAGATTACTTCTATTATTACACTTTTCTGATACACTGAATACTGAACATAAACAGTTTAATGTCAATGCTCTGTGTTGGACAGTTGATGTAAAGGTGTCTGTGAATTACCTGGAGGCCTCTGTCCTGGTCTCAAAGAACTTTTCATTGTACAAAGACGCTCTATGATCGTGGACTACGTCTCTGTGATCGCGGACAATGTCTCTGAGATTATGGACAAAGTCTCTGTGATCATGGCCACTGTCTTTGCGACCGTGGACGATGTCTCTGAGATCATAGACGGCGTCTCTGTGATCATCGACAATGTCTCCATGATCGCGGGCAGTGCCGTCAAATCGGTGACCCCCGTCTCCGCCGATTCTATCGCAAGGTCTCTACGAAGCATGGGACAATGTCTCTGATCATGGACAACGTCTCTCTCGTCTTTGACAAGGTCGCTGCGGTCGTGGACAATGTCTCTGATCGAGGACGATGTCTCCCTCATCCTCAACAATGTCTCTCCGATCATGGACCATGTCTCTGCGATCGTGGACGATGTCGTGGACGAAGTGGTGACACCTGGAGGAAATCACAGAGGAAAATTCAAAGGAAAATGATCAATACACTACTACCTATTACTCATCAACAGTTTCATCATGAAAACACAGAGAAATATTCAACATTACAGCTGAACCACAACATGTAAGAAAATCACGGCACACCCAAATAATAGACTGATTCTAAATAATTCAGTTCAAAGTCACTAAACTATCCGATTTCAAAGAAACTAAAACTAAATAAAGCATTAGGAATCTCTACATGTTCATTTAAGCAATATTAACCGAGAGGGTGTGCTTTAACGTCATTTTAGCACGACCGTATCGCTGAAGTGTATAACTATTACCAACAAAGTAAAATATATAATCAAAATCTGTTCGTGTTGAGGAGCAATTTGCTCTCAAAATTAAAAGGTTTTGGCGAGTGTTTTTCCCGTTTCCATGGGTTCTGACTAATAACTGGAACACAATCAGTCATGTCAGTGGACTCCTGTGTGTAATGGAACCGGGTTTACCACTACGGCAAAAAAAAATAAAAAATCAGACCCTTTGTAAGGACCTAGCAACAGAAATTACAAACACTGTGAACAAATGATCTGTTAAGGAGTAAAACTTGCTACAAGTGCGCGGACAAAGCACCCAGCAAAACGCTTTGTCACCAGCCAGCGCGTGATTTTAACGTTACAAAGTAGCCGAAGGAAACAGTTAGCTACAGAAACACAGCCACGTATGTTACGTTACCTTTGTCTCACCTTTGGCTCATCAAACTGTCGTTTTTGACGGCATTTTTTCGGTCAGTTTCTTGCAGTTTCATGCATTGAACGTGTTAGCGTCTTGCGGTGCATTGAGCGGTCGCACGTGTGAACGCATGACGTGTCAGACGTTCTAATTTGGGTGCTACCACTTCATCGGTTTCTGAGGGGAATCCTGCATATGTCCACAGTCACTGCAAGAGAGAAAACAATCCTCCACTCAGTCTACCTTGTGCGAATTTAGGTATAATCAATATCTATTGAATAATATTGATTTGTGATGAGATTCATTTTTGTAATCTACCGGTTGCTTGCACTGATAATATATCATACTTGACATATTCATTTAATGTTATGTATTCGCCTAAATGCCCACTAGATGGCGGTATTAGAGCAGAAAGCAGCATGCCTTAACGTCTCTCATATATACTAATAATTAAAATTATTCAAATTTAAAAAATCTCAGTTGATTCCTCATATTTTTACATTGTTCTTTGGGGAATGAATGGATTACAGGCATTTGGACAATTCCATGTAAATCCTCTAAAAGATAATATTTTTCTCATTAATTCATGCTTTTTACTCATGGGGAAAAAGGGACTATTATGAGCCTTGCT
Organism: Lates calcarifer; assembly: GCF_001640805.2. Taxonomy (NCBI): domain Eukaryota; kingdom Metazoa; phylum Chordata; class Actinopteri; family Centropomidae; genus Lates; species Lates calcarifer. Next base: position 11,957 of record NW_026117120.1, on the reverse strand, counting down.
TGGCTTTTGCTGACCAGTCCAGCCTGGTCAGTCTAACTGACTGGCCTTCCTACCATCTTAAGTGTCTTAACCTACTTGACCAGCTGGGCTTTGCTGGTCAGTCTAGCCAGTCAACTAGCCAGTCGGCTTGATTGACAGAAACCAGCTTAGTCTGGCTGGATGACCAGCCATACCAATATGGCCAACTGTACTGCCAAACCAGCAAGATCAGCCTGACCAGCTTGTCCAGCCTGGTAAACCAGGTAAAGTAGCCTAACACCAGCTAAAACCAGCAACCATCTTAATATGCTGTTGTCGCAGAGTCGTTATAGCTCTCAAAGCAGCTCTAACACTGCAACAGCTCCTCTCCCAAGATGGGCAACAGCACGATAATTGTGCATACTCTCAGTGAGTTTGCTCAGTCAGTCAGGTGCAAAACATATATTAAAGCGTTGTTTGTAAATGTGTTTTAAAATGAGGCAGCTCATTCTATTACCTGGTAAGTACATATGTGTGTGTGTGTGTGTGTGTGTGTGTGTGTGTGTGGGTGGGTGGGTGTGTGTGTGTGTGTGTGTGTGTGTGTGTGTGTGTGTGTGTGTGTGTGTGTGTGTGTGTGTGTGTGTAATATAATGTGTGTTTGTCTTCTGAGTGGAAGTACTTCAACTTGACTGAGCTGCCTTATTTTGTACAACTTCAAACAGAAACATAACTTAAATGTGAAATGTCCTCAAACCCATGGTGTGTGCGGCAAGAGGAGTCACTCCTGGCTTTTTCCGGTTTCGCTTCAATCCCATTCACAGCCTGACCGATTCGATCTTGTGTGTGGGAGATCTGTGGAAGTAAAAAAAAAAGGCTAATAATAATAACGCCTGTTTGTGTCCATAATCTCTCCACAAAAGGGTTTTATTTTACATCAGAAGCAAACCCCTTAAGCGTGATGGTTGGTTGTGGTTTAGGTTAGGTTAGCCTACATGTATTTTTGTGACAGGCGACCGTTAAAAGCTAGTTCAGCCAATAGAAAGAACAGTGTAATGGGGCTGAGTTAGCTGTCCATTATGGCAATAACACATTCATAAACAGCACCCGAGCGCGTACAGGGTATCTAAGGGTTATTTTCAAATAACATACTTTCAAAACCGAATTTGCCACTTTCCGTGAATTTGAACGCAGCCCAGGGAATTCTGGCTATCTGATACGGGGGCGTGCCGTGACCCCGCGGTGGGTGATGTAGACCGCTTCGCCAGGAAAGTAAACACTCCATTCCGTCAAGATGGCCCCGCTCTCCGTGTTCCGAGTGGCACTTCTCGTGTCATTTTCAGTATTCCTGACAGTCGTGTTGGGTTTTGGACTACCTGCTCTACTAAACGCGGTTATGAGGATGTTGGGATTACCGGAGACGAGCGTTACCGAGTGCATAGTTGTGCTGTATCTAGGTTTTGTGTTGTATGTTGCGACGCCCCGAATTCCTAGAGGTTTGGTGGAGGTAATGGTACAACATGGACTGTTTTGAACACCAACGTGAATTGTCGCTCTTTATATAATGCTATGACACAATCAACAGGAACACAAATATCACGCAGATTCTTAAGTTGAAAATTTAATAACACTAATTAACTTTACTAACAAGAAATCCTACAGTTAGACTTAGAGGAAATACGATATTGTTACACTGGATAACGCTATTCTCGTGTATTAATAGTATAGATTCTGCTGTCAGTAGTGAAATGCTTTTTTGCAAAAGTTTAATTTGAATGACATTCTTATTAACATTTCTACACTTATCTGTTTAGTATATAAAATTGCTGCAGGCATTATGTAAGCTCTTCCACTCTGCTCTTGTATATGTTCATGTGACTCAAGCCTTTCTGTGTTTTGTCCCTCTCTGCAGGTGAAGGGGAAAGCTGTGTTCATCACAGGCTGTGACAGCGGATTTGGCAATGCACTCGCCAAACATCTGCACAGGCTGGGCTTCACTGTCTTTGCTGGATGTCTTCTGAAGGTATGGATTAAACATGCATTCACGTGCCATTTCATACACACTCACACATTTAGCTAGGTGTACCCAGTAAACTAGCAGCAGATCAGGAGGCTTGTATAGTTCCCTGTTTTTTGAGGTTGTTGACATTCAGTATTAACATGAGTTGTTGTAACTGACCTGTCGTCCCTGCAGGATAAAAGTGGAGAGGGTGCAAAGGAGCTGGAGGAATTTCATTCAGATCGCATGAGGGTAGTCCAGCTGGATGTCTGCAGTGAGGAGCAGGTGAACCAGGCCGTGGAATATATCAAAGACAACCTGGAGGACTCTGAAAGAGGTAAACAGCAGTACTGCATCGGCTTCTGTCTTCACTAACATAGATTAAAAAAAGATAAATGTGCACTCATTCACAGACTTAATCCTCTGTGACTTACTATCACTGTTTATGACCCAGGTCTGTGGGCAGTGGTGAACAATGCTGGTGTGTCGACGTTTGGAGAAGTAGAGTTTACGTCCATGGACACCTACAAGCAGGTGTCAGAGGTCAACCTGTGGGGGACCATCAGGGTCACCAAAGCTGTTCTGCCACTAATCCGCAGGGCCAGAGGTCAGCAGCTGGAAAATCACACTTTTTTACACATTATCAACTTGTGACATATAAACATCATATAAGTTAAATAGTGTCCAAAATGCCAAAATGCTAAAATCTTAAAGGGACAAGCACCTTGGATTTTACTTTATTTCTTTCCCTAAGTTTCTTTATGATGGATTAGAAACATTGTTAGAATTCCTATTTGAAAGAAAACGGTGCAGCCAACCTTTAAGTTGTGTCCCATGATATGAGGAATGCTAACAATGCAAACAAGCCTGACATTTAAAGACAAATTAAAGCCTTCCCCAGAATGTGAAAAGAAACATTTAATATTCATATTGTATACTATATCGTAATAACTTCATTTGTGTAGCACTTTTCTTTGTATAATAACAAAGTGCTTCAACAAGAAGCATACAGTAAATTAAAAATTCAGTGAAAAGTAAAATTAAATGTTGAATAAAAAGTAATTAATTCATGTAAAATCCAGACTAAAATGTGTGCATTTAAATGACATTTAAATACATTTTTAATACATTTCTAGAAGTGCTGGTGGCTGTGACTGCTAGTTACGCCACAGTTTAGGAGCAATAATAACCTGAGAGATAGTTTAAAAGTGGTGGAGAAAGCAAATAGAAAGCTTGAATGCTTGCTATTCAGAATATGCAAATGTCAAACAAGTTTTCTTGGGGAAAGCTTATCAGTGGCCAACAGAGCTGCAGTGTGGTAGGGCACTGCTTTTATTAAGCTGGTAATAAGTGACTCATCCAGAAACAGTGATGTAGTCATTTTTTGCTTAGCTGAGCAGAGCTTCAGGCCAAGCTCCTGTTAAGAATGTCTCTAAAGACTGTTGAACTATGGACCTGGAGGTTTAGCAGGCACTGAGTAAAAGCTGCACTTAAGGCCTTTTATTTCATTTTACATTAGAGCTGCATTAACTGTAAATGAACCATCAGATAATATTTACATGATGCAACATTTGTTTTTAAAGTGGATATCCCTAGAGCATTGGTTGAAGCAGAGTATAAAATCTTGAGTTCATTTCTGATGCCCTGTACCTCTGACTGCAGGCCGAGTTGTGAACCTGGCCAGCATGTATGGGAGGATGGGAAATGTCATGCGGTCCCCTTACTGTGTATCTAAATATGGCGTGGAAGCTTTTTCTGACTGCCTGCGCTATGAGATGAAAACCTGGGGAGTCAAAGTGTCTATAATCGAACCGGGGAACTTCATCGTGGCCACCGGCATCCTGACCCGTGACATCGTGGCCACCACGGCCAACAAGCTGTGGAACGAGGCGTCCCCGAACGTGAAGGAGGATTACGGGAAAGCCCACTTCGAGCACCACATGGCTCTGATGCGCTCTTACTGCAACAGCGGACAAAAGGAGGTGGCCCCTGTTTTGGATGACATCACAGACGCCATCATGTCCAAGCATCCTTACACGCGATACAACCCTATGGAGCCACACTGGTGGATCAGAGAGCAGGTGATGACCCACCTGCCCGGTGCCATAAGCGACTTGCTCTATTTTTAAAGAGAAGTTGTTCCAGTGTTAGCTCTCTCCGTTTCATACTCAGATCACTGATAGCAGCATATACTTTCAACTCTATAGCGCTACGCAGATCTACAGACTCACCCTGAAGAGGGGTCTCTGCTATGTATTCCTCAGCACTTGAAATCATTCACTGATCAAGCCTTAAAACTTAACGGTTTTTTAAAACTGTAAGTAAATTATTGCACTTTGCTTTTTGTACATCTTAAGAAAACCACAACTTTATCTATACAGATATATTCCGTGATAAGTAGTAACTACTTTGTGTTGGATATCAGCAGGGCTGTGAAATACTTGTATCTATAAACACTGCATCTTTATTGCTTGCTGTGGTATTATCTTACAAAAAAAATGTGCGTTTTTTTTCCATATAGCTTTTGTTTTTTTTCCTGTTACTTGTAATTTTTTTTGCCTCATGGGAATCATGTGGGGCCCCACTGGCATGAGGACCAAAGCTGGTAGAGCTCAAGAGAAGGCTCCTGCTGTTCTGTTGTGACTGTGGCCGGAACAAACCAAGGTCAGCTACTGTAAGGCTGTGGTGAGATTTGGCTCGACTTACCCCAAAGTTACGCAACGACAACACAAGCCCACTTTGTCTCGCATGGTCTGTTAGATCCTGCGTGCTACTTCGACAGTGGGGTTGATTGATGTGATTAATGGGTACACTTGAACAAAAAGGTTTACCCCACCCTCCCCTGGTGAATAAGTATTTTGTATATAGAATGAATAGAGCATTTTATTTTGACAATATTGTAATCACAGTATCATTTTTCAAAAATGATTTCAAATAAAGTGACCAAAATGTGACCAAGTTTTGTTGAAAGTCTCATTTGTGATTGGCCTGGGTGGTGCCAGCAACTCTAACAATACAAAAGGCCACCAGGTGGCGCACAAGCATCATGCAAACCTACCACTGCTGTTTCCATGCATGAATCATCTGCTGTCTATCAGAGAATGTTAATGTCCCAATTTAAGCTGCATTATAATCACATTGTAGCAAAAATTGAGACAGACATTATCATTTTTATGTTGTTTATTACGTCTTTTGAACACTCTAATAAACTCTTCTAAATTATTACACCTGAAGACGATCTCCCCTCCATAAAAACAGTATTAAGAGCATGACATTAAATTTTTTCACAGCACTGCCTTTTATCATTCCACAGCATGGATCTGTTTTCTTCACTCTCTCTCATACAGAACAAAGCTTTGTGAGACAAAGAACACCATAGAAATGTAAGCAGCACAAAAGCACCAAAGTTAAGAAACATGCGCCATTTGTTCTGAATATTATCAAGACATCGACCTTTTAAGATTCAAGATTATCTCAGGCTTGTTTGGCAGTCAAGGAACAAAAATAGCTCCGGCTGCGCTGTAGTTCTCGATCGTGAAAAATAGTTTGATAAACAATCTCTTGATAATATCTGTCACAACTGACTCTGATGTCTTTTTTAAGCAGATTTAAAACCATTTCTGTACAGCTACAAGGCTCTGCTCATGCGGCCTTCATTGTTGTAAAATGAAAAAGATCCCAGTTTATAACAATATCTATGTAGGGAGATACTGTAATTCTGTATTTGTATATCAAGTAACACATTTAAGTATTGAGGATGTTTTTTTCTTTTTTACATATTTAAGTGGCTAAACTGCAAAAGTGAATGTCTTACACTAGTCTTATATGAAATACATACAGACATAAAAAAAAACTATCTCCTTGGAAACCATGACAGTTTCTTCACAACCAACAATATGTGATACCGTTACTTGAGGTGCTCATAAATGAGATTCAGGTCATGATTACATCACACCTGGGGTTATGTTTCTGAATGAACATCAGCACATATTTTTTTAATATACTGTACATGTAGGCATTCACTGTTCATTTAAGAAGTTATGCTCGATGAGATCAGCTACGGTAAGGTCACTTGAAACTACACACAATATCAACTAATGGACATTTTAATGCGTGACAACAAAATGTTAGACGATGACATTTGCAGCCTACATCAACAAAGCGAGCACTAAATGAGGAAATACCCTTCCCTATGAGGATGTTTTCAGACACCCCCCTGACACATCGCTCACTAATCAGACTCAACTGATGCACATGCAAAGCTTTAACCAAATAGCACACAGTGGTGACAAGTGGGAAGAACGGGAGAAGGGGGGAAAAAAGGGGGACGCTAAACCTTTGGTTGACAGAAAGCTGTGAAGGCACATTAAAATCTCCGCCTAAATCCTTCAAACTGGGGCACATGGCGTTGGCGTTTGTCACTTTAATGCTGCGTAATGTTGCAGATTCTGTAGAAATAGAAGTCAGGGAGGAAATTTCACAAAAAAAGTGGGGATGCTGACAGCAGTTCATTAGTGCTGCGGGCAAACACTATCTTGCACAAAGTGTCAGCAACATGGCACCAATACAACAGCCAGGGATTGGGTGCAATAAATGACATGTAACAGGATTCCTGTAACCCAAATACTTATCTGGTGCCTGGTAACGCAGCCAGATACAGACACTAAAGTGGAAAAACAGGCACGGATATCCTATACACGTTGAAATGATGCTAATATGTGAAACTGAAATAGGTCCTAATAGATTTAGGACCTAAAATCAACAGAAATCACTCAGAAATAATCTAGTGATTTATAATCTGTTCAATCCCGACAGAAGCTTTCATCTTGGAATGTTGTTTTACCTAATAAATAAACAGTTTCACTTGTATAAAGTGGTGTCATTACAGTTGAATTAAGATTTTGACCAGTGCTATGGATGGACCAGAGCTTGTTAAACCAACATAAATCAAATTTGAAAGGTAATTGTTTCTGTTTATAATTCATCTTTTGCAGCTCCAAAGCAGAGAAAACACACCCCATCGTCACACAGCTCTTGTATGAATAGCTCTGTCAATCACCTGGGGAATGGAGAGAGGGAAAAAAAAAAGGGTTCACACCCATGTTTTGTGCTCTGTGTGGCATGACTGGCTTTTTTTTTTTTTTATACGCTTCGATTGACTAGACCATAAAAGCCCTTCCATAATACTCCCATCCAAAATCTTTTATTCTCAGCTATGATACATCAGCGTTGGCCTCTATTAATTCTCCCCGCCCAAATATGACTGGGAGCGGTATTCCAGATACTCTTATCCAGTGGAACAGATTCTCTAAGTCTCCTCCCTAGATCCTAATTCACTGCTTTTGTTTTTTTTAAGGTTCATTTTTCCATTCCTTCTCTGTGAAATCCCTCTTCCACTCTCTCTCTCTCTCTCTCCCTGAGCTCAAGTCCAACTGGCCACAGCTGGAGAACTCATCATCACAGGCATCGTGATCGTGATCATCATCATCGTCGTCGTCGTCGTCTCTCTGTAGCCCACTGCCGGAGCGGCTCCCTGCCAATACCACTGCCGCTCTGATGGCAGGCACTGGTGCTAACTGCCCCTCAACTTCCACTCAAACACTACTTGGTGCATTTTCCACTCGACAAACACCCATTCACTAAGGACCTATACTGTAAATATAAACCATGTGTAGTGCTGAAAGCATGTATTCCAACTTGACACTGACCATACACTGGGGAAAAACAAGCTGCGTTCCCCAAACTAAGAAACTCTACAAACACTTAAACTTACTCTTATACATTAGTCCTGGAAAAAAAAACCCAGATATCAAAGAAAACATCAAAGCATTTAAACCAGTTTGCTTTTCTTCCAGCAGTACTTCGCCATAAGGAATTGTTTTCTGAAAATCCTTTGTGCCTGCTTAAGGAAGAGGGCGTCTCCTAGCTTGATGTATACGCTCTGCAACCACACAAACACGACCCCTGGGCGACCTCTTTTTTTTTTAACTCCTCCATTCCCTCCAGTGATCACTAATTCAGGAGCAGTGACATCATCCTCTGGACTGCCTGGACTAGCCCCCTCCAACCCACTTCCCCCCACCCCCACCCAAATCCCCCCTCATCTCCGGAGAGATGTCCCCTTTGGCAACGCTGGGAGGTTGCATCAGCTGTCAGTCACACTCTGGCAGGGTGTGTGGGGGGTGGGGGTGGGGGTCTGCTCTGCACAGAGGAAGTCTCCTCACTATTAAGGAAAATACTTCTTGACTCTTCACGTGACCCTCAGACAGTGAAGGTGGGAGGACACTGTTCTGTCTGCATGCCTCAGCTTTGTAACATTCACATGATATGGATACAGCAATATGTGAGACAAGCAGTTCTGTAGCACAAACAAAAAAAGAAAGTTGAATTATCTAGTTTGATCTTGCGTGAGAAGAAGAGGAATCTTCACATCACACACAGATGCAGTGTGATATTCCAATCTCTACAACCATTATCCTAATAGACTTGTATCAATAAATATGTTTTGGTCACTTAATTGTTTATTCATGATTAGCATTTAGCAGAAGTTGTGGATTAGTGCGTCCACAACCATAAAGAAGGAGTTAAGACAGACAACACAAAAATGAGTTGAAATGTAGACCTCTCTAGGATAGTTTCTGAATTTGCTAATATCTGAAAAAAAAATGCCTCATATGGTTGGTTGTGGTGTATTGGGTATAGGTAAAAAAAAATCATCACATTTTAAAAAGAAACTGTTAAAAGATTATATATTATCAACAAAAACAAAAAAGGTAACTAAATGCAACTCTAATAGATATCGAGGTGGAAATAACATGGCATTGCCTATGACCTAACACATCTGGATAATTTAAAATAGGCGACCAAGAGGTCTGTAGTCAACTCTCCGGAGTCCATAGTCTTTTTGCCCCCCCCATTCCTGCAAGTCTCTCCCATGCTTTTGCTTCCATACCTCCTCTTGGAATGCTCACAAATCGGGCATTTAAGTCCTGATGATGTGTTAAGTCCTCAGGCTTGGAGTTTAAATGTTAGTGTGTGTTCTGGCGGTAAGTATCTGTATGTGTGTATATATATATATATATATATATATATATATATATATATATATATATATATATATGGATGCAGTTAACAATGTGTATGTATGTGAGTGTGTGTGTGTGTGTGTGTGTTTGTGTGTGCAACAGAGAGGGATCAGGAGGCAGCCAAGGCCTTGATCAGGTACAGTTTGTCTCCCAGCTCACTGGTGAAGATGGGGGCTTTTTTGTAGTGTTCAACAAGCTCTTCCATAGAGTTGAACTTGCGCTGTCCAATGCAGTAAAGGTTTTCCTTCAGCTGCACTTTGAAATGCTTGTTCTTGCTCTGCGCCTTCAGGGAGATGGAGAAGTCGTTTGGCTGTGAAAAAAAGGAAAAAGTTGTTCAGACAGTGTTTCAGAGCAGCTACAGGAAACAGATTGAATCAGTGGCTGTTGCATGGGCAGGTGTAGGCTACTGACCGATGACTCGCTGTCTCGGATGAGGAAGTCTCCCTCTGCGCCTCTCTGGTTGAGCGCCACCTCTGCCTGGTGGCGTGTCACCTTTCCGTAGTACCACTCCTTCCCGCGAAGCGCCACTGCCTGAAGGCGAGATGTAGTCACAGTCAGGTGTGGGTGGCCCAGCAAGCCCCGCTGCGGGTTTATGGGAGGTGGAGTCCAGCACAGTGACGTAGTTCTTAGGCACCAAGCCCAGCTGTCCATCCGCTTTGCGACACTTCCACCACTCCGGGTCGTTCTCTGGGCTTCTCCACGACCTCCATCACCTCACCCTTCTCAAAGTTCAGCTCCTCGTCGTGCCCGAGCTGAAGGGGTTAGAGCGCCTGAACTGTGTGCAGCACCCTGTTCCGTTCGTGGTGCTGTTCACCACAGCTGCCAGCTTCTCTGTTAGCGATCCCACCGGGTCGCTGAGCCACCCATTCCCCCTCCCCCCGCCGTCCCATCCACGTCCTCCGTCACATAGTTGGATGGAAACCAGCCCGATCGTCCCGTTGTAGCTGCCGGCGCCACCAGCTCGTCGCTGCACTTCTCCATCACCACCACCCGTGTGCCTTTTACCAGAGTCAGCTCGTCCTCACGCTCAGCTGTGTAGCTAAACTTGACCAGAGCAGGCAGGTTGAGGTCGTACAGCCGTTCACCGTTATCTGCATACATGTCTGTGTCAGCGTTCGATGCTGTGTCTCTCATCCCCCCTTTTCTGCTCTTCACCTTCCCAATTCCTAGACAAAAAAAAGAATAAAAAATCAAGGAAAGGTTTAAGAGTTTACAGATGTAGCATAATCATCATCATCTACACTGAAATTAAGTCCAGTGAATAAGGTCAGAAACTTAATTACAAGGCACCTGACATTTTGAATCAGCACAGACAGGCCTTTGGGCTTTTTTGTGTAAATTGAAACCTAAAAGTCATCGTTTTACTAAAACACAAGTCCCCAGAATTCCAATTTTGACATGCTTCCACTCATGTGGAACCAAGTCTCGACAGAAAAAACAAAACCCCACCGGTAAAGAAAAAAAAAGACCTCTGAAAATTTAAGGGAGGAGGCAAAAACTCCCAGACAAATACCAGCCAGCGATAATAAGCATTTGTGCTGAAATACAGGGAGGGTGGGTAAGCAGGGCTAAATATCATTCCTTTTCCACATTACGGTGCCCTAACCCCCACATTCCAAATCCAAATACATTCTTAGGGATTAGGCCTAGGTGCTCAGGAAACAAAAAAATAATGGCTGGAAAAAAATCTGAGTGGGATGAAAACTTGTTTTGGCATGAGCCTACAAATCCTGTTGAAACTGAAAAAAAAGAAAAGTGTACTCAACATTGAAATTAATTACAAACTACACTTGCCCTGAACTGTGTGGGCAAAACAGTTCAGTCACATTTCATTGTGGCTAATCACATTGCACTAATCACCTGCGGCCTTGCTTGTACTGCAGCGGGATACAAGACTCCATCCCATTTCTGCCAACACTCTTTCTAGCTCTCATTCCTCCCCTCTGTCTGTTCAAACTCTCCACTCCCCCATCGCCCCACTGAGCTGACCGTTTGCCTTCCAGTGTAATGTGGTGACGATTAAGAGCACACTTATCAAGACTTTATCAGCTGTGATTTAGCAAAGAAACACTTTTTCCTTTGACCACAAGGTGAATTTTATCATACATGCAGTCAACTCTTGGCAAAGTGTAAGACATGCACTCAGTGGCACCATCTCTAAACTGAAGGGGGGATTACCAGGCCCTCTGGCCTTTTCCTGGGTTATGGAGCACTGAGGCCGGGCTTTGGCAGGCCTGTGGTCATCGTCTTACTGGTCAAGAATTTCCACTTGGCAGCCTGGCATGCCAACAATTGTATGAAACACATGCGTGGCTACCAGAGGACGCAGTGGTGAGCTCACGCCTTCTTCCTCCTTTCCAAGAGGCCAGAAAGCAGCTCTAATACTCACAGCCTGAGCTATCTGTACATTACTTTCTTCTGTGGAAACAAGGAAAGCAACAGTCAACCATTTTGCTAGATCTTGCAAAGCTGATGCGATATTACTGTTATCACTGCAAGCCTAAGGGTTACTGAGGATGCAGGAAAACCAGACTGAAGCTGAGACCAGACACTGATACCAGACGTGGTAAGCACAGCAAAGTAGTGATTCCATTTCTGATTACGTTTGCAAGGCTGTTGGTTGAAATAATCAAAAGTCGCTGGGTTGAAATTATACATGAAGGCAGGGTGTAGTCCTCACCGTGTGTGTGTGTGTGTGTGTGTTGTTTGTTTTCTGGCATGTAACGTGACACAACGCCAAACTGAATCTGTTTTACCACAGACAGATTGTTACTGAAAGGTGTCCGTGACTCAAGGAGTGCAGACAAATTTCATGGTAGCGCCGAGCGTCAACGTCAAATTGCTTCCAGGTAGACCCTGTTATTAGTCACAACACTGTACATAACTACAGGCTCCAGGCGGGGTTTAAGAGCTGATGT
>NW_026117119.1:0-45883 GCF_001640805.2 Lates calcarifer | reverse complement strand
CTAACCTCTCCTACCCTTTCTAACCCTAACCTTAACTCTCCCATCCTATGCCCTAACCCTAACCCTCTCTGACTCTAACCTAACTTTCCTGCCTAACCCTAACCCTCCTCTCCCATCTCCTTATCTTAACCCTAACCTCTCTCACAGCTTGCCCTAACCCTAACCCTCTTCTTTTCCCTAACCCTAACCTCTCTGACTCCAACCCTAACTCTCTTCCCTTGCCTAACCTTAATCTTTCATTCCTTCTTGTTCAACCCTGACCCTAACCTCTCCCATTTCCTTATCCTAACCCTAACCTCCCCTCCTCAGGCCCTAACCCTAACCCTTTCTCTTCCCTAACCCTAATCCTAACCTCTCCCATCTCTTGCCCTAACCCTAACCCGAAACCCTAACCCTAACCTTAGTCCTTTTATATCCTACCCCTAACCCTAATTGGGACCTCATACCATTAACAAACCCTTAATTTACCCTTATCAGACCTCAACCTTAACCTTATCTATCCTACCCCTAACCCTAACTGGGACCTCATACCATTTGACAAACCCCTTAATTTAACCTAATGAGACCTCAATCTTAACCTTTAAAATACAATCTAAAAACATCAGAAGGTTAATCATACTCTGTATTAATCCGGATCCAGAACCCTACACCCTAGAAAGAGGAACAAAATATACTCCAAAACCTAACCCTAACCTACGGGACTAAAAAATAGAACTACTGTTGTAGATGGGGCACATTGTACGGGGAGCCTAGTAGCGATATGCGTCGGCCCGTGCATTTCCTTTGACCCTCTACACCAAACCGTTGAGTCGGCGGACCAAACGGGGAGGATCAAAGAGATATTCTACTAACCCTAACCCGCCTGTGCCATCGGACAGTCCGGGTTCCCTAGAGACACAAGTGCCCCTTATTCTAACATCTACTCTGTTCTAACATCTACCTTTGCTTTCCTCTCCCTTCCTTCCCCTGGGGGGATCTTTGATTCCCTTTTCTGGGGGGCAGGGAGAAACAGGTTAAGCCTAGTCCGGCGGGGCTGTGGTGAAGCGTAAGATCAGCCTTAGCGCTGTGACGATCCCACAGCTTGTACCTGTTCCTACTCCCGTCCTCTTTCTTTTCTTTCTCTCTCTCTCTCTCTCTCTCTCTGTCCCTCTCTCTCCTTAGACAACTTAATTCATCTGGATCCGTTTATCAGTTCAATCACCCTTACTTACTGTATTCTCCTCCAAAAAAATTCCCCTTTCTTTTGGGAACCGATCACCTGAAATATAAATATATAAAAATATAAAAAATATAAAACACTTAAAATACAATCTAAAACAACCAGAAGGTCAACCCTACTCGGAATTAATTCTGATCCAGAACCCTAAACCCCCAAAAGGAGTAAAAAATATAATCCAACTCTCAGACTTAACCCTAACCTATGGGACTAAAATTAGAACTACTGTTGTAGATAGGGCACATTGTACGGGGAGCCTAGTAGCGATATGCGTCGGCCCGTGCATTTCCTTTGACCCTCCACACCAAACCGTTGAGTCGGCGGACCAAACGGGGAGGATCAAAGAGATATTCTACTAAACCTAACCCGCCTGTGCCATCGGACAGTCCGGGTTCCCTAGAGACACAAGTGCCCCTTATTCTAACATCTACTCTATCCTAACATCTACCTCTGCTCTTCTCTCCCTTCCCTCCCCTGGGGGGATCTTGGATTCCCTTTGGGGGGGCAGGGGGAAACAGGTTAAGCCTAATCCGGCTGGGCTGTGGTGAAGCGTAAAATCAGCCTTAGTGCTGTGACGATCCCACAGCTTATACCTGTTCCTACCCCCTTCCTTTTTTCTCTTTTCTCTCTCTCTCTCTCTCTCTCCTCTCGCTCTCTCTCTCTCTCTCTCTCTCTCTCTCTCTCTCTCTCTGTCCCTCTCTCTCCCTAGACAACTTAATTCATCTGGATCAGTTTATCAGTACAATCACCCTTACTTACTGTATTTCTCTCCAAAAATTCCCCTTTCTTTTGGGAACCCGATCACCTGAAATATAAAAATATAAAAAATATAAAAACACAAAAATTATATTAAAAACCTAGATTTCTTTATTACTTAAACATACCTTTGACATTTCACCCCTCTGAGACTCAAGGAAGAATGAATCTAAACAACACTCACAACTTTAGAAGGAACCTACCAACGGTAATTCTAGATTTTGACCAGAAGATGGAGCCCTTGCCCTATTTATCTCTTACCCAGCCAAATGAGAAGAATAAATACTAGATTAGCTTCTACATGTTTTATATTAATATTAATATTAATTTTATTATTTATTATGTATTAATTATAATAATAAAATAATAAAAAATAACAACACTAAAACCTTATCACTACAGATTTTCTTTTACATATACCCCCTGACCACAGTGAATACTGTGTTTTTCAGGGGGGATAAAGACCACAAGGGCCAACAAGGGACAGGAAAATGCCCTTTACTATAATAAAAATTAAAAACAACTAAAACTGCCAGTTAGAAACCTAATATCTATTGCCCACCACATCAACTCGGGGTACCATAACCCCATCCCAGAAAAAAATACCTTTAAAAACTTGTTTTAAGTTCATCAACTTTTCAAGAAAATGATTTTCTGGATCAAGGAGATGATCGGGAAACACCTAAGTCCAAAAACTAGAAGGTAACAACCTTAATAAACACAGAATAAAGCAATAAAATATTAAGGACTAAAACCTAAAGGATCATGGGATATAGGAAGTAGTAATTTGATTGGTTAGATAGAAGAACAAAGCCAAAACTATTTTTAATCAATACACAAGGAAAATTAAACAGAATTAAACCAAATAAGAACCCCCCACAAAACTTAAAACTCAGGAAAATGATATAGTTCATTTAAAACCACTCTAAGGTGGATTATAACACCAATTAAATGCATTTTAAAGTAAGGTTTTCCCAAGCCTAAAAAAATAGTATAAGGTGAAAAGGACCATGGGTAAGACAGCAAAATAAGGTTTAACAGAAAAATTAATCTAATCCAATGTCTAAAAAATCTAAAAAACAATCTACCAACATTAATTGACCCTGAAACCAAAACATTGCACAATGATAAAATTCAATACAATAACTGAGCAACCTTAAAACCTGAAACTGACCCTGGAAAGACCACACAAGAAGAGATTAGACCCAAAAAGACCCCTAAAATCCAAAGCCCTCAAAACTGAACTGCGGACGTTTTAAAGAGGTATGTATAAGCAGCCCCGGGGTCTTTGACACTGGATGTTGCCTGTTAAAACCAAAACCAACTGTTCCCGGGGGTCGTGCGGTGTATGGGGCACGGGAGTAGTAAACTAGAGAGAGGGGTGATAGCATGGGAGTCAGGGAGGCCCGGGGAGGCAACGCTCGGTCGGGCTGGCCCTGGGCTTTCTTACCTCTGAGGTGACTGGGAAGGCAACGCTCTGTCGGGGCTGGTCCTGGTCGCTTCTGGAGGGGACTCTCGGGGACTCTTGTTCTGTTAGTCATAGCGATAGTATGGAGGTCTTGGGGGTCCAGGGAGGCAACGCTCTGTCGGGGCTGGCCCTGGACCTTCCTGCCCTCGGGGTGTCCGGGAAGGCAACGCCTTGTCGGGGCTGGTCCTGGTCATTCCTGAGGGGGATTTCCTGGGGTTTAGCTTAATTTTATTTATTTTTTAATTTTAGTTTTAGTGTTTAGTTTCCCGGTGGGACGGGGGACCCCACCTGTACTCACCTTAACCCTATAGGAGGGAAATGTGAGACCCAACTTCAGCCCTGATCGGCCAGGCTAGGGGAAACCTAGCGGTGTTAACAACTGGTCTGTGCTGGTCAGGTCAGGTACGTATGCGACCCCCCTGGGTTCCGCTTCTAGGAACAGCACGCAGGGTGCGGTGGTCCAGGGCATCAGGACCTTAATCGTAGCCCAGTCTTCTATGAGGGTTAGCCTCACCATTGCACAGCCCATGGTGCACCACACACGTCCAATTTGAACAGACCCACAATCCAGTTGGACTCTTTCAAATCTTTACATAATCCCCAAAATTACCATCCCCTGGTCCAGCTTAGGTGACCAGGCCGTGGATGCAACGGGACCTAGGGGTTGTCTATAAATCCTGAAATTGTGATACCTTAAACAGTCCCAGAAGAAACCTCAAAACTGATGTAAAACTAAATCAAATTAACTTTCAACTTGACCACTGAAACTGAACTAGAGGAAAATAATATCAACTAAAATCTTTATTTCTTAGCAACAATAGGAAGACTCAAATAATACAAAAAGCCCCTTTCCTCCCTTTTAATAATACTAACAATAATAATAATAATTATTATAATAACAACAAAGGAGAAGAACAACAACATAAAAATAACAACAACAAATGATAATAAACAACTCTAATCCAAACCTTTAGCTTAAAGAAACCAATATAACACTAAAATCATTGAACAAGTCTTAAGGACAAAAGAAAAAAAGACAAAAAGAAACAAAAAAGTAGATTTTAATATTAAAATCCCAGAAGAAACCTCAAAACTGATGGAAAACTAAAACTACAAATTAACTTCCAACTTGACCACTGAAACTGAACTGTAGAGGGAAAATAATATCAACTAAAATCTCTGTTACTTAACAACAAGAGGAAGACTCAAGCAAACAAAAAGCCCCTTTCCTCCCTTCCTTTTTTTTAATAATACTAACAATAATAATAATAATAACAACAAAGGAGAATAACAACAACAAAATGACAATAAACAACTCTAATCCAAACCTTTAGCTTTAAAGAAACCAATATAACACTAAAATCATTGAACAAGTCTTAAGGACAAAAGAAAAAAAGACAAAAAGAAACAAAAAAGTAGATTTTAATATGAAAACCTACTAATTAAGGAACACACCCCGGGAAGTGATCAATCCCGGCGGGGCCTCCCTCGGGTGAGAGTGTCTAGTGATAATGGCCGAAACACTCAAGGATCCCGGGTCCACTACTGATGATGTGTTCCTAAAAGATCAAAAATTCAAAAGAAAACCTAAAACCTTGATCCTTAGTAACAATTAATTCAAATCCAATCCTACCTAATTACCCTTTATTACCAAAAAAATAAAAATTATCCCAAAACTATCTGTCACCTCGTGATAGATGGGGGTTTATAAAAAATACTGTAAATAAATAAACACAAAATACGACAAAAACATACAAGGACCGATCAAGGCTTCAGATGTCCAAGGAAAATCCTCTGAAAGAATTCTATAAAAATAAAAATAAAAAAACAAAAAAAGAAAAAATAGTAAGTCAGTTACTATAAAATAAAAAACATTGAAGCTTAAATCCACAAATTACAATAAAAGAATTATAGGAACCTTCTATATAATCTGGTTCAAAATAGGGTAGGCTTCCTAAATTTAGATCCAAAAAACTAAACACCACCCAAAACCCCCCCCTTTTTTTTCTTCTCTCTTTTCTTTCCCTATCTCTTTCTCCCTCTTGTGCTCCCCTCTTTTCCTTTTCCCCCCCTTTTTTTTCCACAAAAAAGAATTTTTTCTCTCTCTCTCTCTCTCACTCCCCCTTTTTTTTTCTCTCTCCTTTGTTTCCTTTTTCTTTTGCTTATCCCTAACTCTCTTCTCCTTTCTTACCTAACCTTAACTCTCTTTCCTTCCTTGTCCAAAACCCTAACCCTAACCCTAACCCCTAACCCTAACCCTAACCCTCTCTAACCCTAACCCTAACCCTAACCCCTAACCCTAACCCTCTCTAACCCTAACCTAACCTAACCCCTAACCTAACCTAACCCTAACCCTAACCCTAACCCTAACCCTCTCTAACCTTAACCCTAACCTACCTAACCTTAACCTCTCCCATCCTATGCCCTAACCCTAACCCTCTCTGACTCTAACCCTAACTCTCTTCCTAACCCTAACCTTCCTCTCCCATCTCCTTTTCCTAACCCTAACCTCTCCTACCCTTTCTAACCCTAACCTTAACCTCTCCCATCCTATGCCTAACCCTAACCCTCCTGACTCTAACCCTAACTTTCCTGCCTAACCCTAACCCTCCTCTCCCATCTCCTTATCTTAACCCTAACCTCTCTCACAGCTTGCCTAACCCTAACCCTCTTCTTTCCCTAACCCTAACCCTCTCTGACTCCAACCCTAACTCTCTTCCTTGCCTAACCTTAATCTTTCATTCCTTCTTGTTCAACCCTGACCCTAACCTCTCCCATTTCCTTATCCTAACCCTAACCTCCCCCTCCTCAGGCCCTAACCCTAACCCTTTCTCTTCCTAACCCTAATCCTAACCTCTCCCATCTCTTGCCCTACCCTAACCCGAAACCCTAACCCTAACCTTAGTCCTTTTATATCCTACCCCTAACCCTAATTGGGACCATACCATTAACAAACCCTTAATTTACCCTTATCAGACCTCAACCTTAACCTTATCTATCCTACCCCTAACCCTAACTGGGACCTCATACCATTTGACAAACCCCTTAATTTAACCTAATGAGACCTCAATCTTAACCTTTAAAAACAATCTAAAAACATCAGAAGGTTAATCATACTCTGTATTAATCCGGATCCAGAACCCTACACCCTAGAAAGAGGAACAAAATATACTCCAAAACCTAACCCTAACCTACGGGACTAAAAATAGAACTACTGTTGTAGATGGGGCACATTGTACGGGGAGCCTAGTAGCGATATGCGTCGGCCCGTGCATTTCCTTTGACCCTCTACACCAAACCGTTGAGTCGGCGGACCAAACGGGGAGGATCAAAGAGATATTCTACTAACCCTAACCGCCTGTGCCATCGGACAGTCCGGGTTCCCTAGAGACACAAGTGCCCTTATTCTAACATCTACTCTGTTCTAACATCTACCTTTGCTTTCCTCTCCCTTCCTTCCCCTGGGGGGATCTTTGATTCCCTTTTCTGGGGGGCAGGGAGAAACAGGTTAAGCCTAGTCCGGCGGGGCTGTGGTGAAGCGTAAGATCAGCCTTAGCGCTGTGACGATCCCACAGCTTGTACCTGTTCCTACTCCCGTCCTCTTTCTTTTTCTTTCTCTCTCTCTCTCTCTCTCTCTGTCCTCTCTCTCCTTAGACAACTTAATTCATCTGGATCCGTTTATCAGTTCAATCACCCTTACTTACTGTATTCCTCCTCCAAAAAAATTCCCCTTTCTTTTGGGAACCCGATCACCTGAAATATAAATATATAAAATATAAAAAATATAAAAACACTTAAAAATACAATCTAAAACAACCAGAAGGTCAACCCTACTCGGAATTAATTCTGATCCAGAACCCTAAACCCCAAAAGGAGTAACAAAATATAATCCAACTCTCAGACTTAACCCTAACCTATGGGACTAAAATTAGAACTACTGTTGTAGATAGGGCACATTGTACGGGGAGCCTAGTAGCGATATGCGTCGGCCCGTGCATTTCCTTTGACCCTCCACACCAAACCGTTGAGTCGGCGGACCAAACGGGGAGGATCAAAGAGATATTCTACTAAACCTAACCCGCCTGTGCCATCGGACAGTCCGGGTTCCCTAGAGACACAAGTGCCCCTTATTCTAACATCTACTCTATCCTAACATCTACCTCTGCTCTTCTCTCCCTTCCCTCCCCTGGGGGGATCTTGGATTCCCTTTGGGGGGGCAGGGGGAAACAGGTTAAGCCTAATCCGGCTGGGCTGTGGTGAAGCGTAAAATCAGCCTTAGTGCTGTGACGATCCACAGCTTATACCTGTTCCTACCCCCTTCCTCTTTTTCTCTTTTTCTCTCTCTCTCTCTCTCTCTCTCTCTCTCGCTCTCTCTCTCTCTCTCTCTCTCTCTCTCTCTCTCTCTCTCTCTCTCTCAGACAACTTAATTCATCTGGATCAGTTTATCAGTACAATCACCCTTACTTACTGTATTTCTCCTCCAAAAATTCCCCTTTCTTTTGGGAACCCGATCACCTGAAATATAAAAATATAAAAAATATAAAAACACAAAAATTATTAAAAAACCTAGATTTCTTATTACTTAAACATACCTTTGACATTTCACCCCTCTGAGACTCAAGGAAGAATGAATCTAAACAACACTCACACTTTAGAAGGAACCTACCAACGGTAATTCTAGATTTTGACCAGAAGATGGAGCCCTTGCCCTATTTATCTCTTACCCAACCAAAGGAGAAGAATAAATACTAGATTAGCTTCTACATGTTTTATATTAATATTAATATTAATTTTATTATTTATTATGTATTAATTATAATAATAAAAATAAAAAAATAACAACACTAAAACCTTATCACTACAGATTTTCTTTTACATATACCCCCTGACCACAGTGAATACTGTGTTTTTCAGGGGGATAAAGACCACAAGGGCCAACAAGGGACAGGAAAATGCCCTTTACTATAATAAAAATTAAAAACAACTAAAACTGCCAGTTAGAAACCTAATATCTATTGCCCACCACATCAACTCGGGGTACCATAACCCCCATCCCAGAAAAAAATACCTTTAAAAACTTGTTTTAAGTTCATCAACTTTTCAAGAAAATGATTTTCTGGATCAAGGAGATGATCGGGAAACCCTAAGTCCAAAAACTAGAAGGTAACAACCTTAATAAACACAGAATAAAGCAATAAAATATTAAGGACTAAAACCTAAAGGATCATGGGATATAGGAAGTAGTAATTTGATTGGTTAGATAGAAGAACAAAGCCAAAACTATTTTTAATCAATACACAAGGAAAATTAAACAGAATTAAACCAAATAAGAACCCCCACAAAACTTAAAACTCAGGAAAATGATATAGTTCATTTAAAACCACTCTAAGGTGGATTATAACACCAATTAAATGCATTTTAAAGTAAGGTTTTCCCAAGCCTAAAAAAATAGTATAAGGTGAAAAGGACCATGGGTAAGACAGCAAAATAAGGTTTAACAGAAAAATTAATCTAATCCAATGTCTAAAAAATCTAAAAACAATCTACCAACATTAATTGACCCTGAAACCAAAACATTGCACAATGATAAAATTCAATACAATAACTGAGCAACCTTAAAACCTGAAATCTGACCCTGGAAAGACCACACCAAGAAGAGATTAGACCCAAAAAGACCCCCTAAAATCCAAAGCCCTCAAAACTGAACTGCGGACGTTTTAAAGGAGGTAGGTATAAGCAGCCCCGGGGTCTTTGACACTGGATGTTGCCTGTTAAAACCAAAACCAACTGTTCCCGGGGTCGTGCGGTGTATGGGGCACGGGAGTAGTAAACTAGAGAGAGGGTGATAGCATGGGAGTCAGGGAGGCCCGGGGAGGCAACGCTCGGTCGGGGCTGGCCTGGGCTTTCTTACCTCTGAGGTGACTGGGAAGGCAACGCTCTGTCGGGGCTGGTCCTGGTCGCTTCTGGAGGGGACTCTCGGGGACTCTTGTTCTGTTAGTCATAGCGATAGTATGGAGGTCTTGGGGTCCAGGGAGGCAACGCTCTGTCGGGCTGGCCCTGGACCTTCCTGCCCTCGGGTGTCCGGGAAGGCAACGCCTTGTCGGGGCTGGTCCTGGTCATTCCTGAGGGGGATTTCTGGGTTTAGCTTAATTTTATTTATTTTTTAATTTTAGTTTTAGTGTTAGTTTCCCGGTGGGACGGGGACCCACCTGTACTCACCTTAACCCTATAGGAGGGAGAAATGTGAGACCCAACTTCAGCCCTGATCGGCCAGGCTAGGGAAACCTAGCGGTGTTAACCAACTGGTCTGTGCTGGTCAGGTCAGGTACGTATGCGACACCCCTGGGTTCCGCTTCTAGGAACAGCACGCAGGGTGCGGTGGTCAGGGCATCAGGACCTTAATCGTAGCCCAGTCTTCTATGAGGGTTAGGCCCTCACCATTGCACAGCCCATGGTGCACCACACACGTCCAATTTGAACAGACCCACAATCCAGTTGACTCTTTCAAATCTTTACATAATCCCCAAAATTACCATCCCTGGTCCAGCTTAGGTGACCAGGCCGTGGATGCAACGGGACCTAGGGGTTGTCTATAAATCCTGAAATTGTGATACCTTAAACAGTCCCAGAAGAAACCTCAAAACTGATGTAAAACTAAATCAAATTAACTTTCAACTTGACCACTGAAACTGAACTAGAGGGAAAATAATATCAACTAAAATCTTTATTTCTTAGCAACAATAGGAAGACTCAAATAATACAAAAAGCCCTTTCCTCCCTTTTAATAATACTAACAATAATAATAAATAATTATTATAATAACAACAAAGGAGAAGAACAACAACATAAAAATAACAACAACAAAATGATAATAAACAACTCTAATCCAAACCTTTAGCTTTAAAGAAAACCAATATAACACTAAAATCATTGAACAAGTCTTAAGGACAAAAGAAAAAAAGACAAAAAGAAACAAAAAAGTAGATTTTAATATTAAAATCCCAGAAGAAACCTCAAAACTGATGGAAAACTAAAACTACAAATTAACTTCCAACTTGACCACTGAAACTGAACTGTAGAGGGGAAATAATATCAACTAAAATCTCTGTTACTTAACAACAAGAGGAAGACTCAAGCAACACAAAAAGCCCCTTTCCTCCCTTCTTTTTTTTAATAATACTAACAATAATAATAATAATAACAACAAAGGAGAATAACAACAACAAAATGACAATAAACAACTCTAATCCAAACCTTTAGCTTTAAAGAAACCAATATAACACTAAAATCATTGAACAAGTCTTAAGGACAAAAGAAAAAAAGACAAAAAGAAACAAAAAGTAGATTTTAATATTGAAAACCTACTAATTAAGGAACACACCCCGGGAAGTGATCATCCCGGCGGGGCCTCCCTCGGGTGAGAGTGTCTAGTGATAATGGCCGAAACACTCAAGGATCCCGGGGTCCACTACTGATGATGTGTTCCTAAAAGATCCAAAAATTCAAAAGAAAACCTAAAACCTTGATCCTTAGTAACAATTAATTCAAATCCAATCCTACCTAATTACCCTTTATTACCAAAAAAATAAAAATTATCCCAAAACTATCTGTCACCTCGTGATAGATGGGGGTTTATAAAAAATACTGTAAATAAATAAAACACAAAATACGACAAAAACATACAAGGACCGATCAAGGCTTCAGATGTCCAAGGAAAATCCTCTGAAAGAATTCTATAAATAAAATAAAAAGACAAAAAAAGAAAAAATAGTAAGTCAGTTACTATACAAATAAAAAAACATTGAAGCTTAAATCCACACAATTACAATAAAAGAATTATAGGAACCTTCTATATAATCTGGTTCAAAATAGGGTAGGCTTCCTAAATTTAGATCCAAAAAACTAAACACCACCCAAAAACCCCCCCCCTTTTTTTTCTTTCTCTCTTTTTCTTTCCCTATCTCTCTTTCTCCCTCTTGTGCTCCCCTCTTTTCCTTTTCCCCCCCCCTTTTTTTTCCACAAAAAAGAATTTTTCTCCTCTCTCTCTCTCTCACTCCCCCTTTTTTTTCTCTCTCCTTTGGTTTCCTTTTTCTTTTGCTTATCCCTAACTCTCTTCTCCTTTCTTACCTAACCTTAACTCTCTTTCCTTCCTTGTCCAACCCTAACCCTAACCCTAACCCCTAACCCTAACCCCTAACCCTCTCTAACCCTAACCCTAACCCTAACCCCTAACCCTAACCCTCTCTAACCCTAAACCCTAACCCTAACCCCTAACCCTAACCCTAACCCTCTCTAACCCTAACCCCTAACCCTAACCCTCTCTAACCCTAACCTTAACCCTAACCTTCCTAACCTAACCTTAACCTCTCCCATCCTATGCCCTAACCCTAACCCTCTCTGACTCTAACCCTAACTCTCCTTCCTAACCCTAACCTTCCTCTCCCATCTCCTTTTTCCTAACCCTAACCTCTCCTACCCTTTCTAACCCTAACCTTAACCTCTCCCATCCTATGCCCTAACCCTAACCCTCTCTGACTCTAACCCTAACTTTCCTGCCTAACCCTAACCCTCCTCTCCCATCTCCTTATCTTAACCCTAACCTCTCTCACAGCTTGCCCTAACCCTAACCCTCTTCTTTTCCCTAACCCTAACCCTCTCTGACTCCAACCCTAACTCTCTTCCCTTGCCTAACCTTAATCTTTCATTCCTTCTTGTTCAACCCTGACCCTAACCTCTCCCATTTCCTTATCCTAACCCTAACCTCCCCCTCCTCAGGCCCTAACCCTAACCCTTTCTCTTCCCTAACCCTAATCCTAACCTCTCCCATCTCTTGCCCTAACCCTAACCCGAAACCCTAACCCTAACCTTAGTCCTTTTATATCCTACCCCTAACCCTAATTGGGACCTCATACCATTAACAAACCCCTTAATTTACCCTTATCAGACCTCAACCTTAACCTTATCTATCCTACCCCTAACCCTAACTGGGACCTCATACCATTTGGACAAACCCCTTAATTTAACCTAATGAGACCTCAATCTTAACCTTTAAAATACAATCTAAAAACATCAGAAGGTTAATCATACTCTGTATTAATCCGGATCCAGAACCCTACACCCTAGAAAGAGGAACAAAATATACTCCAAAACCTAACCCTAACCTACGGGACTAAAAATAGAACTACTGTTGTAGATGGGGCACATTGTACGGGGAGCCTAGTAGCGATATGCGTCGGCCCGTGCATTTCCTTTGACCCTCTACACCAAACCGTTGAGTCGGCGGACCAAACGGGGAGGATCAAAGAGATATTCTACTAACCCTAACCCGCCTGTGCCATCGGACAGTCCGGGTTCCCTAGAGACACAAGTGCCCCTTATTCTAACATCTACTCTGTTCTAACATCTACCTTTGCTTTCCTCTCCCTTCCTTCCCCTGGGGGGATCTTTGATTCCCTTTTCTGGGGGGGCAGGGGAGAAACAGGTTAAGCCTAGTCCGGCGGGGCTGTGGTGAAGCGTAAGATCAGCCTTAGCGCTGTGACGATCCCACAGCTTGTACCTGTTCCTACTCCCGTCCTCTTTCTTTTTCTTTCTCTCTCTCTCTCTCTCTCTCTCTCTGTCCCTCTCTCTCCTTAGACAACTTAATTCATCTGGATCCGTTTATCAGTTCAATCACCCTTACTTACTGTATTCCTCCTCCAAAAAAATTCCCCTTTCTTTTGGGAACCCGATCACCTGAAATATAAATATATAAAAATATAAAAAATATAAAAACACTTAAAAATACAATCTAAAACAACCAGAAGGTCAACCCTACTCGGAATTAATTCTGATCCAGAACCCTAAACCCCCAAAAGGAGTAACAAAATATAATCCAACTCTCAGACTTAACCCTAACCTATGGGACTAAAATTAGAACTACTGTTGTAGATAGGGCACATTGTACGGGGAGCCTAGTAGCGATATGCGTCGGCCCGTGCATTTCCTTTGACCCTCCACACCAAACCGTTGAGTCGGCGGACCAAACGGGGGAGGATCAAAGAGATATTCTACTAAACCTAACCCGCCTGTGCCATCGGACAGTCCGGGTTCCTAGAGACACAAGTGCCCCTTATTCTAACATCTACTCTATCCTAACATCTACCTCTGCTCTTCTCTCCCTTCCCTCCCCTGGGGGGATCTTGGATTCCCTTTGGGGGGGCAGGGGGAAACAGGTTAAGCCTAATCCGGCTGGGCTGTGGTGAAGCGTAAAATCAGCCTTAGTGCTGTGACGATCCCACAGCTTATACCTGTTCCTACCCCCTTCCTCTTTTTCTCTTTTTCTCTCTCTCTCTCTCTCTCTCTCTCGCTCTCGCTCTCTCTCTCTCTCTCTCTCGCTCTCTCTCTCTCTGTCCCTCTCTCTCCCTAGACAACTTAATTCATCTGGATCAGTTTATCAGTACAATCACCCTTACTTACTGTATTTCTCCTCCAAAAAATTCCCCTTTCTTTTGGGAACCCGATCACCTGAAATATAAAAATATAAAAAATATAAAAACACAAAAATTATATTAAAAACCTAGATTTCTTATTACTTAAACATACCTTTGACATTTCACCCCTCTGAGACTCAAGGAAGAATGAATCTAAACAACACTCACAACTTTAGAAGGAACCTACCAACGGTAATTCTAGATTTTGACCAGAAGATGGAGCCCTTGCCCTATTTATCTCTTACCCAACCAAAGGAGAAGAATAAATACTAGATTAGCTTCTACATGTTTTATATTAATATTAATATTAATTTTATTATTTATTATGTATTAATATAATAATAAAAATAATAAAAAATAACAACACTAAAACCTTATCACTACAGATTTTCTTTTACATATACCCCCTGACCACAGTGAATACTGTGTTTTTCAGGGGGGATAAAGACCACAAGGGCCAACAAGGGACAGGAAAATGCCCTTTACTATAATAAAAATTAAAAACAACTAAAACTGCCAGTTAGAAACCTAATATCTATTGCCCACCACATCAACTCGGGTACCATAACCCCATCCCAGAAAAAAATACCTTTAAAAACTTGTTTTAAGTTCATCAACTTTTCAAGAAAATGATTTTCTGGATCAAGGAGATGATCGGGAAACACCTAAGTCCAAAAACTAGAAGGTAACAACCTTAATAAACACAGAATAAAGCAATAAAATATTAAGGACTAAAACCTAAAGGATCATGGGATATAGGAAGTAGTAATTTGATTGGTTAGATAGAAGAACAAAGCCAAAACTATTTTTAATCAATACACAAGGAAAATTAAACAGAATTAAACCAAATAAGAACCCCCCACAAAACTTAAAACTCAGGAAAATGATATAGTTCATTTAAAACCACTCTAAGGTGGATTATAACACCAATTAAATGCATTTTAAAGTAAGGTTTTCCCAAGCCTAAAAAAATAGTATAAGGTGAAAAGGACCATGGGTAAGACAGCAAAATAAGGTTTAACAGAAAAATTAATCTAATCCAATGTCTAAAAAATCTAAAAACAATCTACCAACATTAATTGACCCTGAAACCAAAAACATTGCACAATGATAAAATTCAATACAATAACTGAGCAACCTTAAAACCTGAAACCTGACCCTGGAAAGACCACACCCAAGAAGAGATTAGACCCAAAAAGACCCCCTAAAATCCAAAGCCCTCAAAACTGAACTGCGGACGTTTTAAAGAGGTATGTATAAGCAGCCCCGGGGTCTTTGACACTGGATGTTGCCTGTTAAAACCAAAACCAACTGTTCCCGGGGTCGTGCGGTGTATGGGGCACGGGAGTAGTAAACTAGAGAGAGGGGTGATAGCATGGGAGTCAGGGAGGCCCGGGGAGGCAACGCTCGGTCGGGGCTGGCCCTGGGCTTTCTTACCTCTGAGGTGACTGGGAAGGCAACGCTCTGTCGGGGCTGGTCCTGGTCGCTTCTGGAGGGGACTCTCGGGGACTCTTGTTCTGTTAGTCATAGCGATAGTATGGAGGTCTTGGGGGTCCAGGGAGGCAACGCTCTGTCGGGGCTGGCCCTGGACCTTCCTGCCCTCGGGGTGTCCGGGAAGGCAACGCCTTGTCGGGGCTGGTCCTGGTCATTCCTGAGGGGGATTTCCTGGGGTTTAGCTTAATTTTATTTATTTTTTAATTTTAGTTTTAGTGTTTAGTTTCCCGGTGGGACGGGGGACCCCACCTGTACTCACCTTAACCCTATAGGAGGAGAAATGTGAGACCCAACTTCAGCCTGATCGGCCAGGCTAGGGGAAACCTAGCGGTGTTAACAACTGGTCTGTGCTGGTCAGGTCAGGTACGTATGCGACCCCCCTGGGTTCCGCTTCTAGGAACAGCACGCAGGGTGCGGTGGTCCAGGGCATCAGGACCTTAATCGTAGCCCAGTCTTCTATGAGGGTTAGCCTCACCATTGCACAGCCCATGGTGCACCACACACGTCCAATTTGAACAGACCCACAATCCAGTTGGACTCTTTCAAATCTTTACATAATCCCCAAAATTACCATCCCCTGGTCCAGCTTAGGTGACCAGGCCGTGGATGCAACGGGACCTAGGGTTGTCTATAAATCCTGAAATTGTGATACCTTAAACAGTCCCAGAAGAAACCTCAAAACTGATGTAAAACTAAATCAAATTAACTTTCAACTTGACCACTGAAACTGAACTAGAGGGAAAATAATATCAACTAAAATCTTTATTTCTTAGCAACAATAGGAAGACTCAAATAATACAAAAGCCCTTTCCTCCCCTTTTAATTAATACTAACAATAATAATAATAATAATTATTATAATAACAACAAAGGAGAAGAACAACAAATAAAAATAACAACAACAAAATGATAATAAACAACTCTAATCCAAACCTTTAGCTTTAAAGAAAACCAATATAACACTAAAATCATTGAACAAGTCTTAAGGAAAAAGAAAAAAAGACAAAAAGAAACAAAAAAAGTAGATTTTAATATTAAAATCCCAGAAGAAACCTCAAAACTGATGGAAAACTAAAACTACAAATTAACTTCCAACTTGACCACTGAAACTGAACTGTAGAGGGAAATAATATCAACTAAAATCTCTGTTACTTAACAACAAGAGGAAGACTCAAGCAACACAAAAAGCCCCTTTCCTCCTTCTTTTTTTAATAATACTAACAATAATAATAATAATAACAACAAAGGAGAATAACAACAACAAAATGACAATAAACAACTCTAATCCAAACCTTTAGCTTTAAAGAAAACCAATATAACACTAAAATCATTGAACAAGTCTTAAGGACAAAAGAAAAAAAAGACAAAAAGAAACAAAAAAGTAGATTTTAATATGAAAACCTACTAATTAAGGAACACACCCCGGGAAGTGATCAATCCCGGCGGGGCCTCCCTCGGGTGAGAGTGTCTAGTGATAATGGCCGAAACACTCAAGGATCCCGGGGTCCACTACTGATGATGTGTTCCTAAAAGATCAAAAATTCAAAAGAAAACCTAAAACCTTGATCCTTAGTAACAATTAATTCAAATCCAATCCTACCTAATTACCCTTTATTACCAAAAAATAAAAATTATCCCAAAACTATCTGTCACCTCGTGATAGATGGGGTTTATAAAAAATACTGTAAATAAATAAACACAAAATACGACAAAAACATACAAGGACCGATCAAGGCTTCAGATGTCCAAGGAAAATCCTCTGAAAGAATTCTATAAAAATAAAAAGACAAAAAAGAAAAAAATAGTAAGTCAGTTACTATAAAATAAAAACATTGAAGCTTAAATCCACACAATTACAATAAAAGAATTATAGGAACCTTCTATATAATCTGGTTCAAAATAGGGTAGGCTTCCTAAATTTAGATCCAAAAAACTAAACACCACCCAAAACCCCCCCTTTTTTTTCTTCTCTCTTTTTCTTTCCCTATCTCTCTTTCTCCCTCTTGTGCTCCCCTCTTTTCCTTTTCCCCTCCCTTTTTTTTCCACAAAAAAGAATTTTTCTCTCTCTCTCTCTCTCACTCCCCTTTTTTTTCTCTCTCCTTTGTTTCCTTTTTCTTTTGCTTATCCCTAACTCTCTTCTCCTTTCTTACCTAACCTTAACTCTCTTTCACTTCCTAACCCTAACCCTAACCCCTAACCCCTAACCCTAACCCTAACCCTAACCTCTAACCCTAACCCTAACCCTAACCTAACCCTAACCCTAACCCTAACCCTAACCCTACCCTAACCCTAACCCTAACCCTAACCCTAACCCTAACCCCTAACCTAACCTAACCCTAACCCTAACCCTAACCCTCTCTAACCCCTAACCTTAACCCTAACCTTCCTAACCTAACCTTAACCTCTCCCATCCTATGCCCTAACCCTAACCCTCTCTGACTCTAACCCTAACTCTCCTTCCTAACCCTAACCTTCCTCTCCCATCTCCTTTTCCTAACCCTAACCTCTCCCACCCTCTCTAACCATAACCTTAACCCTAACCTTCCTAACCTAACCCTAACCTCTCCCATCCTATGCCCTAACCCTAACCCTCTCTGACTCTAACCCTAACTCTCCTTCCTAACCCTAACCTTCCTCTCCCATCTCCTTTTCCTAACCCTAACCTCTCCTACCCTTTCTAACCCTAACCTTAACCTCTCCCATCCTATGCCCTAACCCTAACCCTCTCTGACTCTAACCCTAACTTTCCTGCCTAACCCTAACCCTCCTCTCCCATCTCCTTATCTTAACCCTAACCTCTCTCACAGCTTGCCCTAACCCTAACCCTCTTCTTTTCCCTAACCCTAACCCTCTCTGACTCCAACCCTAACTCTCTTCCCTTGCCTAACCTTAATCTTTCATTCCTTCTTGTTCAACCCTGACCCTAACCTCTCCCATTTCCTTATCCTAACCCTAACCTCCCCCTCCTCAGGCCCTAACCCTAACCCTTTCTCTTCCCTAACCCTAATCCTAACCTCTCCCATCTCTTGCCCTAACCCTAACCCGAAACCCTAACCCTAACCTTAGTCCTTTTATATCCTACCCCTAACCCTAATTGGGACCTCATACCATTAACAAACCCCTTAATTTACCCTTATCAGACCTCAACCTTAACCTTATCTATCCTACCCCTAACCCTAACTGGGACCTCATACCATTTGACAAACCCCTTAATTTAACCTAATGAGACCTCAATCTTAACCTTTAAAATACAATCTAAAAACATCAGAAGGTCAACCCTACTCGGAATTAATTCTGATCCAGAACCCTAAACCCCCAAAAGGAGTAACAAAATATAATCCAACTCTCAGACTTAACCCTAACCTATGGGACTAAAATTAGAACTACTGTTGTAGATAGGGCACATTGTACGGGGAGCCTAGTAGCGATATGCGTCGGCCCGTGCATTTCCTTTGACCCTCCACACCAAACCGTTGAGTCGGCGGACCAAACGGGGAGGATCAAAGAGATATTCTACTAAACCTAACCCGCCTGTGCCATCGGACAGTCCGGGTTCCCTAGAGACACAAGTGCCCCTTATTCTAACATCTACTCTATCCTAACATCTACCTCTGCTCTTCTCTCCCTTCCCTCCCCTGGGGGGATCTTGGATTCCCTTTGGGGGGCAGGGGGAAACAGGTTAAGCCTAATCCGGCTGGGCTGTGGTGAAGCGTAAAATCAGCCTTAGTGCTGTGACGATCCCACAGCTTATACCTGTTCCTACCCCCTTCCTCTTTTTCTCTTTTTCTCTCTCTCTCTCTCTCTCTCTCTCGCTCTCGCTCTCTCTCTCTCTCTCTCTCTCGCTCTCTCTCTCTCTGTCCCTCTCTCTCCCTAGACAACTTAATTCATCTGGATCAGTTTATCAGTACAATCACCCTTACTTACTGTATTTCTCCTCCAAAAAATTCCCCTTTCTTTTGGGAACCCGATCACCTGAAATATAAAAATATAAAAAATATAAAAACACAAAAATTATATTAAAAACCTAGATTTCTTATTACTTAAACATACCTTTGACATTTCACCCCTCTGAGACTCAAGGAAGAATGAATCTAAACAACACTCACAACTTTAGAAGGAACCTACCAACGGTAATTCTAGATTTTGACCAGAAGATGGAGCCCTTGCCCTATTTATCTCTTACCCAGCCAAATGAGAAGAATAAATACTAGATTAGCTTCTACATGTTTTATATTAATATTAATATTAATTTTATTATTTATTATGTATTAATTATAATAATAAAAATAATAAAAAATAACAACACTAAACCTTATCACTACAGATTTTCTTTTACATATACCCCCCTGACCACAGTGAATACTGTGTTTTTCAGGGGGGATAAAGACCACAAGGGCCAACAAAGGACAGGAAAATGCCCTTTACTATAATAAAATTAAAAACAACTAAAACTGCCAGTTAGAACCTAATATCTATTGCCCACCACATCAACTCGGGGTACCATAACCCCCATCCCAGAAAAAATACCTTTAAAAACTTGTTTTAAGTTCATCAACTTTTCAAGAAAATGATTTTCTGGATCAAGGAGATGATCGGGAAACACCTAAGTCCAAAAACTAGAAGGTAACAACCTTAATAAACACAGAATAAAGCAATAAAATATTAAGGACTAAAACCTAAAGGATCATGGGATATAGGAAGTAGTAATTTGATTGGTTAGATAGAAGAACAAAGCCAAAACTATTTTTAATCAATACACAAGGAAAATTAAACAGAATTAAACCAAATAAGAACCCCCCACAAAACTTAAAACTCAGGAAAATGATATAGTTCATTTAAAACCACTCTAAGGTGGATTATAACACCAATTAAATGCATTTTAAAGTAAGGTTTTCCCAAGCCTAAAAAAATAGTATAAGGTGAAAAGGACCATGGGTAAGACAGCAAAATAAGGTTTAACAGAAAAATTAATCTAATCCAATGTCTAAAAAATCTAAAAACAATCTACCAACATTAATTGACCCTGAAACCAAAACATTGCACAATGATAAAATTCAATACAATAACTGAGCAACCTTAAAACCTGAAACCTGACCCTGGAAAGACCACACCAAGAAGAGATTAGACCCAAAAAGACCCCCTAAAATCCAAAGCCCTCAAAACTGAACTGCGGACGTTTTAAAGAGGTATGTATAAGCAGCCCCGGGGTCTTTGACACTGGATGTTGCCTGTTAAAACCAAAACCAACTGTTCCCGGGGTCGTGCGGTGTATGGGGCACGGGAGTAGTAAACTAGAGAGAGGGGTGATAGCATGGGAGTCAGGGAGGCCCGGGGAGGCAACGCTCGGTCGGGGCTGGCCCTGGGCTTTCTTACCTCTGAGGTGACTGGAAAGGCAACGCTCTGTCGGGCTGGTCCTGTTCGCTTCTGGAGGGGACTCTCGGGGACTCTTGTTCTGTTAGTCATAGCGATAGTATGGAGGTCTTGGGGGTCCAGGGAGGCAACGCTCTGTCGGGGCTGGCCCTGGACCTTCCTGCCCTCGGGGTGTCCGGGAAGGCAACGCCTTGTCGGGGCTGGTCCTGGTCATTCCTGAGGGGGATTTCCTGGGGTTTAGCTTTATTTTTATTTTTATTTATATTTTTATTTTTTAATTTTAGTTTTAGTGTTTAGTTTCCCGGTGGGACGGGGGACCCCACCTGTACTCACCTTAACCCTATAGGATGGAGAAATGTGAGACCCAACTTCAGCCCTGATCGGCCAGGCTAGGGGAAACCTAGCGGTGTTAACAACTGGTCTGTGCTGGTCAGGTCAGGTACGTATGCGACCCCCTGGGTTCCGCTTCTAGGAACAGCACGCAGGGTGCGGTGGTCCAGGGCATCAGGACCTTAATCGTAGCCCAGTCTTCTATGAGGGTTAGCCTCACCATTGCACAGCCCATGGTGCACCACACACGTCCAATTTGAACAGACCCACAATCCATTTGGACTCTTTCAAATCCTTACATAAACCCCAAAATTACCATCCCCTGGTCCAGCTTAGGTGACCAGGCCGTGGATGCAACGGGACCTAGGGGTTGTCTATAAATCCTGAAATTGTGATACCTTAAACAGTCCCAGAAGAAACCTCAAAACTGATGTAAAACTAAATCAAATTAACTTCCAACTTGACCACTGAAACTGAACTAGAGGGAAAATAATATCAACTAAAATCTTTATTTCTTAGCAACAATAGGAAGACTCAAATAATACAAAAAGCCCCTTTCCTCCCTTTTAATTATACTAACAATAATAATAATAATAATTATTATAATAACAACAAAGGAGAAGAACAACAACATAAAAATAACAACAACAAAATGATAATAAACAACTCTAATCCAAACCTTTAGCTTTAAAGAAAACCAATATAACACTAAAATCATTGAACAAGTCTTAAGGACAAAAGAAAAAAAGACAAAAAGAAACAAAAAAGTAGATTTTAATATTAAAATCCCAGAAGAAACCTCAAAACTGATGGAAAACTAAAACTACAAATTAACTTCCAACTTGACCACTGAAACTGAACTGTAGAGGGAAAATAATATCAACTAAAATCTCTGTTACTTAACAACAAGAGGAAGACTCAAGCAACACAAAAAGCCCCTTTCCTCCCTTCCTTTTTTTAATAATACTAACAATAATAATAATAATAACAACAAAGGAGAATAACAACAACAAAATGACAATAAACAACTCTAATCCAAACCTTTAGCTTTAAAGAAAACCAATATAACACTAAAATCATTGAACAAGTCTTAAGGACAAAAGAAAAAAAAGACAAAAAGAAACAAAAAAGTAGATTTTAATATGAAAACCTACTAATTAAGGAACACACCCCGGGAAGTGATCAATCCCGGCGGGGCCTCCCTCGGGTGAGAGTGTCTAGTGATAATGGCCGAAACACTCAAGGATCCCGGGGTCCACTACTGATGATGTGTTCCTAAAAGATCAAAAATTCAAAAGAAAACCTAAAACCTTGATCCTTAGTAACAATTAATTCAAATCCAATCCTACCTAATTACCCTTTATTACCAAAAAAATAAAAATTATCCCAAAACTATCTGTCACCTCGTGATAGATGGGGGTTTATAAAAAATACTGTAAATAAATAAACACAAAATACGACAAAAACATACAAGGACCGATCAAGGCTTCAGATGTCCAAGGAAAATCCTCTGAAAGAATTCTATAAAAATAAAAAGACAAAAAAAGAAAAAAATAGTAAGTCAGTTACTATAAAATAAAAAACATTGAAGCTTAAATCCACACAATTACAATAAAAGAATTATAGGAACCTTCTATATAATCTGGTTCAAAATAGGGTAGGCTTCCTAAATTTAGATCCAAAAAACTAAACACCACCCAAAACCCCCCCCTTTTTTTTCTTCTCTCTTTTTCTTTCCCTATCTCTCTTTCTCCCTCTTGTGCTCCCCTCTTTTCCTTTTCCCCTCCCTTTTTTTTCCACAAAAAAGAATTTTTCTCTCTCTCTCTCTCTCACTCCCCCTTTTTTTTCTCTCTCCTTTGTTTCCTTTTTCTTTTGCTTATCCCTAACTCTCTTCTCCTTTCTTACCTAACCTTAACTCTCTTTCAACCCTAACCCTAACCCTAACCCTAACCCCTAACCCTAACCCTAACCCTAACCCTAACCCCTAACCCTAACCCTAACCCTAACCCTAACCCTAACCCCCTAACCCTAACCCTAACCCTAACCCTAACCCCCTAACCCTAACCCTAACCCCTAACCCTAACCCTAACCCTAACCCTAACCCTAACCCTAACCCTCTCTAACCCTAACCTTAACCCTAACCTTCCTAACCTAACCTTAACCTCTCCCATCCTATGCCCTAACCCTAACCCTCTCTGACTCTAACCCTAACTCTCCTTCCTAACCCTAACCTTCCTCTCCCATCTCCTTTTCCTAACCCTAACCTCTCCCACCCTCTCTAACCATAACCTTAACCCTAACCTTCCTAACCTAACCCTAACCTCTCCCATCCTATGCCCTAACCCTAACCCTCTCTGACTCTAACCCTAACTCTCCTTCCTAACCCTAACCTTCCTCTCCCATCTCCTTTTCCTAACCCTAACCTCTCCTACCCTTTCTAACCCTAACCTTAACCTCTCCCATCCTATGCCCTAACCCTAACCCTCTCTGACTCTAACCCTAACTTTCCTGCCTAACCCTAACCCTCCTCTCCCATCTCCTTATCTCTAACCCTAACCTCTCTCACAGCTTGCCCTAACCCTAACCCTCTTCTTTTCCCTAACCCTAACCCTCTCTGACTCCAACCCTAACTCTCTTCCCTTGCCTAACCTTAATCTTTCATTCCTTCTTGTTCAACCCTGACCCTAACCTCTCCCATTTCCTTATCCTAACCCTAACCTCCCCCTCCTCAGGCCCTAACCCTAACCCTTTCTCTTCCCTAACCCTAATCCTAACCTCTCCCATCTCTTGCCCTAACCCTAACCCGAAACCCTAACCCTAACCTTAGTCCTTTTATATCCTACCCCTAACCCTAATTGGGACCTCATACCATTAACAAACCCCTTAATTTACCCTTATCAGACCTCAACCTTAACCTTATCTATCCTACCCCTAACCCTAACTGGGACCTCATACCATTTGACAAACCCCTTAATTTAACCTAATGAGACCTCAATCTTAACCTTTAAAATACAATCTAAAAACATCAGAAGGTCAACCCTACTCGGAATTAATTCTGATCCAGAACCCTAAACCCCCAAAAGGAGTAACAAAATATAATCCAACTCTCAGACTTAACCCTAACCTATGGGACTAAAATTAGAACTACTGTTGTAGATAGGGCACATTGTACGGGGAGCCTAGTAGCGATATGCGTCGGCCCGTGCATTTCCTTTGACCCTCCACACCAAACCGTTGAGTCGGCGGACCAAACGGGGAGGATCAAAGAGATATTCTACTAAACCTAACCCGCCTGTGCCATCGGACAGTCCGGGTTCCCTAGAGACACAAGTGCCCCTTATTCTAACATCTACTCTATCCTAACATCTACCTCTGCTCTTCTCTCCCTTCCCTCCCCTGGGGGGATCTTGGATTCCCTTTGGGGGGGCAGGGGGAAACAGGTTAAGCCTAATCCGGCTGGGCTGTGGTGAAGCGTAAAATCAGCCTTAGTGCTGTGACGATCCCACAGCTTATACCTGTTCCTACCCCCTTCCTCTTTTTCTCTTTTTCTCTCTCTCTCTCTCTCTCTCTCTCGCTCTCGCTCTCTCTCTCTCTCTCTCTCTCGCTCTCTCTCTCTCTGTCCCTCTCTCTCCCTAGACAACTTAATTCATCTGGATCAGTTTATCAGTACAATCACCCTTACTTACTGTATTTCTCCTCCAAAAAATTCCCCTTTCTTTTGGGAACCCGATCACCTGAAATA
Organism: Lates calcarifer; assembly: GCF_001640805.2. Taxonomy (NCBI): domain Eukaryota; kingdom Metazoa; phylum Chordata; class Actinopteri; family Centropomidae; genus Lates; species Lates calcarifer. The sequence continues at coordinate 21,039 of NW_026117119.1, read as the reverse complement.
TAAAAATATAAAAAATATAAAAACACAAAAATTATATTAAAAACCTAGATTTCTTATTACTTAAACATACCTTTGACATTTCACCCCTCTGAGACTCAAGGAAGAATGAATCTAAACAACACTCACAACTTTAGAAGGAACCTACCAACGGTAATTCTAGATTTTGACCAGAAGATGGAGCCCTTGCCCTATTTATCTCTTACCCAGCCAAATGAGAAGAATAAATACTAGATTAGCTTCTACATGTTTTATATTAATATTAATATTAATTTTATTATTTATTATGTATTAATTATAATAATAAAAATAATAAAAAATAACAACACTAAAACCTTATCACTACAGATTTTCTTTTACATATACCCCCCTGACCACAGTGAATACTGTGTTTTTTCAGGGGGGATAAAGACCACAAGGGCCAACAAAGGACAGGAAAATGCCCTTTACTATAATAAAAATTAAAAACAACTAAAACTGCCAGTTAGAAACCTAATATCTATTGCCCACCACATCAACTCGGGGTACCATAACCCCCATCCCAGAAAAAAATACCTTTAAAAACTTGTTTTAAGTTCATCAACTTTTCAAGAAAATGATTTTCTGGATCAAGGAGATGATCGGGAAACACCTAAGTCCAAAAACTAGAAGGTAACAACCTTAATAAACACAGAATAAAGCAATAAAATATTAAGGACTAAAACCTAAAGGATCATGGGATATAGGAAGTAGTAATTTGATTGGTTAGATAGAAGAACAAAGCCAAAACTATTTTTAATCAATACACAAGGAAAATTAAACAGAATTAAACCAAATAAGAACCCCCCACAAAACTTAAAACTCAGGAAAATGATATAGTTCATTTAAAACCACTCTAAGGTGGATTATAACACCAATTAAATGCATTTTAAAGTAAGGTTTTCCCAAGCCTAAAAAAAATAGTATAAGGTGAAAAGGACCATGGGGTAAGACAGCAAAATAAGGTTTAACAGAAAAATTAATCTAATCCAATGTCTAAAAAATCTAAAAACAATCTACCAACATTAATTGACCCTGAAACCAAAACATTGCACAATGATAAAATTCAATACAATAACTGAGCAACCTTAAAACCTGAAACCTGACCCTGGAAAGACCACACCAAGAAGAGATTAGACCCAAAAAGACCCCCTAAAATCCAAAGCCCTCAAAACTGAACTGCGGACGTTTTAAAGAGGTATGTATAAGCAGCCCCGGGGTCTTTGACACTGGATGTTGCCTGTTAAAACCAAAAACCAACTGTTCCGGGGTCGTGCGGTGTATGGGGCACGGGAGTAGTAAACTAGGAGAGAGGGGTGATAGCATGGGAGTCAGGGAGGCCCGGGGAGGCAACGCTCGGTCGGGGCTGGCCCTGGGCTTTCTTACCTCTGAGGTGGACTGGAAAGGCAACGCTCTGTCGGGGCTGGTCCTGTTCGCTTCTGGAGGGGACTCTCGGGGACTCTTGTTCTGTTAGTCATAGCGATAGTATGGAGGTCTTGGGGGTCCAGGGAGGCAACGCTCTGTCGGGGCTGGCCCTGGACCTTCCTGCCCTCGGGGTGTCCGGGAAGGCAACGCCTTGTCGGGGCTGGTCCTGGTCATTCCTGAGGGGGATTTCCTGGGGTTTAGCTTTATTTTTATTTTTATTTATATTTTTATTTTTTAATTTTAGTTTTAGTGTTTAGTTTCCCGGTGGGACGGGGGACCCCACCTGTACTCACCTTAACCCTATAGGATGGAGAAATGTGAGACCCAACTTCAGCCCTGAATCGGCCAGGCTAGGGGAAACCTAGCGGTGTTAACAACTGGTCTGTGCTGGTCAGGTCAGGTACGTATGCGACCCCCCTGGGTTCCGCTTCTAGGAACAGCACGCAGGGTGCGGTGGTCCAGGGCATCAGGACCTTAATCGTAGCCCAGTCTTCTATGAGGGTTAGCCTCACCATTGCACAGCCCATGGTGCACCACACACGTCCAATTTGAACAGACCCACAATCCATTTGGACTCTTTCAAATCCTTACATAAACCCCAAAATTACCATCCCCTGGTCCAGCTTAGGTGACCAGGCCGTGGATGCAACGGGACCTAGGGGTTGTCTATAAATCCTGAAATTGTGATACCTTTAAACAGTCCCAGAAGAAACCTCAAAACTGATGTAAAACTAAATCAAATTAACTTCCAACTTGACCACTGAAACTGAACTAGAGGGAAAATAATATCAACTAAAATCTTTATTTCTTAGCAACAATAGGAAGACTCAAATAATACAAAAAGCCCCTTTCCTCCCTTTTAATTATACTAACAATAATAATAATAATAATTATTATAATAACAACAAAGGAGAAGAACAACAACATAAAAATAACAACAACAAAATGATAATAAACAACTCTAATCCAAACCTTTAGCTTTAAAGAAAACCAATATAACACTAAAATCATTGAACAAGTCTAAGGACAAAAGAAAAAAAAGACAAAAAGAAACAAAAAAGTAGATTTTAATATGAAAACCTACTAATTAAGGAACACACCCCGGGAAGTGATCAATCCCGGCGGGGGCCTCCCTCGGGGGTGAGAGTGTCTAGTGATAATGGCCGAAACACTCAAGGATCCCGGGGTCCACTACTGATGATGTGGTTCCTAAAAGATCAAAAATTCAAAAGAAAACCTAAAACCTTGATCCTTAGTAACAATTAATTCAAATCCAATCCTACCTAATTACCCTTTATTACCAAAAAAATAAAAATTATCCCAAAACTATCTGTCACCTCGTGATAGATGGGGGTTTATAAAAAATACTGTAAATAAATAAACACAAAATACGACAAAAACATACAAGGACCGATCAAGGCTTCAGATGTCCAAGGAAAATCCTCTGAAAGAATTCTATAAAAATAAAAAGACAAAAAAAGAAAAAAATAGTAAGTCAGTTACTATAAAATAAAAAACATTGAAGCTTAAATCCACACAATTACAATAAAAGAATTATAGGAACCTTCTATATAATCTGGTTCAAAATAGGGTAGGCTTCCTAAATTTAGATCCAAAAAACTAAACACCACCCAAAACCCCCCCTTTTTTTTCTTCTCTCTTTTTCTTTCCCTATCTCTCTTTCTCCCTCTTGTGCTCCCCTCTTTTCCTTTTCCCCTCCCTTTTTTTCCACAAAAAAGAATTTTTCTCTCTCTCTCTCTCTCACTCCCCCTTTTTTTTCTCTCTCCTTTGTTTCCTTTTTCTTTTGCTTATCCCTAACTCTCTTCTCCTTTCTTACCTAACCTTAACTCTCTTTCCTCCTAACCCTAACCCTAACCCTAACCCTAACCCTAACCTAACCCTAACCCTAACCCTAACCCTAACCCTAACCCTAACCCCTAACCCTAACCCTAACCCTAACCCTAACCCTAACCCTAACCCTAACCCTAACCCTAACCCTAAACCCTAACCCTAACCCTCTCTAACCCTAACCTTAACCCTAACCTTCCTAACCTAACCTTAACCTCTCCCATCCTATGCCCTAACCCTAACCCTCTCTGACTCTAACCCTAACTCTCCTCCTAACCCTAACCTTCCTCTCCCATCTCCTTTTCCTAACCTAACCTCTCCTCTCTAACCTAACCTTAACCCTAACCTTCCTAACCTAACCCTAACCTCTCCCATCCTATGCCCTAACCCTAACCCTCTCTGACTCTAACCCTAACTCTCCTCCTAACCCTAACCTTCTCTCCCATCTCCTTTTCCTAACCCTAACCTCTCCTACCCTTTCTAACCCTAACCTTAACCTCCCATCCTATGCCCTAACCCTAACCCTCTCTGACTCTAACCCTAACTTTCCTGCCTAACCCTAACCCTCCTCTCCCATCTCCTTATCTTAACCCTAACCTCTCTCACAGCTTGCCTAACCCTAACCCTCTTCTTTTCCCTAACCCTAACCCTCTCTGACTCCAACCCTAACTCTTCCCTTGCCTAACCTTAATCTTTCATTCCTTCTTGTTCAACCCTGACCCTAACCTCTCCCATTTCCTTATCCTAACCCTAACCTCCCCCTCCTCAGGCCCTAACCCTAACCCTTTCTCTTCCCTAACCCTAATCCTAACCTCTCCCATCTCTTGCCCTAACCCTAACCCGAAACCCTAACCCTAACCTTAGTCCTTTTATATCCTACCCCTAACCCTAATTGGGACCTCATACCATTAACAAACCCCTTAATTTACCCTTATCAGACCTCAACCTTAACCTTATCTATCCTACCCCTAACCCTAACTGGGACCTCATACCATTTGACAAACCCCTTAATTTAACCTAATGAGACCTCAATCTTAACCTTTAAAATACAATCTAAAAACATCAGAAGGTTCAACCCTACTCGGAATTAATTCTGATCCAGAACCCTAAACCCCCAAAAGAGAACAAAATATAATCCAACTCTCAGACTTAACCCTAACCTATGGGACTAAAATTAGAACTACTGTTGTAGATAGGGCACATTGTACGGGGAGCCTAGTAGCGATATGCGTCGGCCCGTGCATTTCCTTTGACCCTCACACCAAACCGTTGAGTCGGCGGACCAAACGGGGAGGATCAAAGAGATATTCTACTAAACCTAACCCGCCTGTGCCATCGGACAGTCCGGGTTCCCTAGAGACACAAGTGCCCCTTATTCTAACATCTACTCTATCCTAACATCTACCTCTGCTCTTCTCTCCCTTCCCTCCCCTGGGGGATCTTGGATTCCCTTTTGGGGGGCAGGGGGAAACAGGTTAAGCCTAATCCGGCTGGGCTGTGGTGAAGCGTAAAATCAGCCTTAGTGCTGTGACGATCCCACAGCTTATACCTGTTCCTACCCCTTCCTCTTTTTCTCTTTTTTCTCTCTCTCTCTCTCTCTCTCTCTCGCTCTCTCTCTCTCTCTCTCTCTCGCTCTCTCTCTCTCTTCCCTCTCTCTCCCTAGACAACTTAATTCATCTGGATCAGTTTATCAGTACAATCACCCTTACTTACTGTATTTCTCCTCCAAAAAATTCCCCTTTCTTTTGGGAACCCGATCACCTGAAAATATAAAATATAAAAAATATAAAAACACAAAAATTATATTAAAAACCTAGATTTCTTATTACTTAAACATACCTTTGACATTTCACCCCTCTGAGACTCAAGGAAGAATGAATCTAAACAACACTCACAACTTTAGAAGGAACCTACCAACGGTAATTCTAGATTTTGACCAGAAGATGGAGCCCTTGCCCTATTTATCTCTTACCCAGCCAAATGAGAAGAATAAATACTAGATTAGCTTCTACATGTTTTATATTAATATTAATATTAATTTTATTATTTATTATGTATTAATTATAATAATAAATAATAAAAATAACAACACTAAAACCTTATCACTACAGATTTTCTTTTACATATACCCCCTGACCACAGTGAATACTGTGTTTTTCAGGGGGATAAAGACCACAAGGGCCAACAAGGGACAGGGGGTACTAATAAAATCTCCCCCACCAAAGGAGAAGAATAAATACTAGATTAGCTTCTACATGTTTTATATTAATATTAATATTAATTTTATTATTTATTATGTATTAATTTATAATAAAAATAATAAAAAATAACAACACTAAAACCTTATCACTACAGATTTTCTTTTACATATACCCCCTGACCACAGTGAATACTGTGTTTTTCAGGGGGATAAAGACCACAAGGCCAACAAAGGACAGGAAAATGCCCTTTACTATAATAAAAATTAAAAACAACTAAAACTGCCAGTTAGAAACCTAATATCTATTGCCCACCACATCAACTCGGGTACCATAACCCCCATCCCAGAAAAAAATAAAAACTTGTTTTAAGTTCATCAACTTTTCAAGAAAATGATTTTCTGGATCAAGGAGATGATCGGGAAACACCTAAGTCCAAAAACTAGAAGGTAACAACCTTAATAAACACAGAATAAAGCAATAAAATATTAAGGACTAAAACCTAAAGGATCATGGGATATAGGAAGTAGTAATTTGATTGGTTAGATAGAAGAACAAAGCCAAAACTATTTTTAATCAATACACAAGGAAAATTAAACAGAATTAAACCAAATAAGAACCCCCCACAAAACTTAAAACTCAGGAAAATGATATAGTTCATTTAAAACCACTCTAAGGTGGATTATAACACCAATTAAATGCATTTTAAAGTAAGGTTTTCCCAAGCCTAAAAAAATAGTATAAGGTGAAAAGGACCATGGGTAAGACAGCAAAATAAGGTTTAACAGAAAAATTAATCTAATCCAATGTCTAAAAAATCTAAAAACAATCTACCAACATTAATTGACCCTGAAACCAAAACATTGCACAATGATAAAATTCAATACAATAACTGAGCAACCTTAAAACCTGAAACCTGACCCTGGAAAGACCACACCAAGAAGAGATTAGACCCAAAAAGACCCCCTAAAATCCAAAGCCCTCAAAACTGAACTGCGGACGTTTTAAAGAGGTATGTATAAGCAGCCCCGGGGTCTTTGACACTGGATGTTGCCTGTTAAAACCAAAACCAACTGTTCCCGGGGTCGTGCGGTGTATGGGGCACGGGAGTAGTAAACTAGAGAGAGGGGTGATAGCATGGGAGTCAGGGAGGCCCGGGGAGGCAACGCTCGGTCGGGGCTGGCCCTGGGCTTTCTTACCTCTGAGGTGACTGGAAGGCAACGCTCTGTCGGGGCTGGTCCTGTCGCTTCTGGAGGGGACTCTCGGGGACTCTTGTTCTGTTAGTCATAGCGATAGTATGGAGGTCTTGGGGGTCCAGGGAGGCAACGCTCTGTCGGGGCTGGCCCTGGACCTTCCTGCCCTCGGGGTGTCCGGGAAGGCAACGCCTTGTCGGGGCTGGTCCTGGTCATTCCTGAGGGGGATTTCCTGGGGTTTAGCTTTATTTTTTATTTTTATTTATATTTTTATTTTTTAATTTTAGTTTTAGTGTTTAGTTTCCCGGTGGGACGGGGGACCCCACCTGTACTCACCTTAACCCTATAGGATGGAGAAATGTGAGGACCCAACTTCAGCCCTGATCGGCCAGGCTAGGGGAAACCTAGCGGTGTTAACAACTGGTCTGTGCTGGTCAGGTCAGGTACGTATGCGACCCCCCCTGGGTTCCGCTTCTAGGAACAGCACGCAGGGTGCGGTGGTCCAGGGCATCAGGACCTTAATCGTAGCCCAGTCTTCTATGAGGGTTAGCCTCACCATTGCACAGCCCATGGTGCACCACACACGTCCAATTTGAACAGACCCACAATCCATTTGGACTCTTTCAAATCCTTACATAAACCCCAAAATTACCATCCCCTGGTCCAGCTTAGGTGACCAGGCCGTGGATGCAACGGGACCTAGGGGTTGTCTATAAATCCTGAAATTGTGATACCTTAAACAGTCCCAGAAGAAACCTCAAAACTGATGTAAAACTAAATCAAATTAACTTCCAACTTGACCACTGAAACTGAACTAGAGGGAAAATAATATCAACTAAAATCTTTATTTCTTAGCAACAATAGGAAGACTCAAATAATACAAAAAGCCCCTTTCCTCCCTTTATTATACTAACAATAATAATAATAATAATTATTATAATAACAACAAAGGAGAAGAACAACAACATAAAAATAACAACAACAAAATGATAATAAACAACTCTAATCCAAACCTTTAGCTTTAAAAGAAAACCAATATAACACTAAAATCATTGAACAAGTCTTAAGGACAAAAGAAAAAAAAGACAAAAAGAAACAAAAAAGTAGATTTTAATATGAAAACCTACTAATTAAGGAACACACCCCGGGAAGTGATCAATCCCGGCGGGGCCTCCCTCGGGTGAGAGTGTCTAGTGATAATGGCCGAAACACTCAAGGATCCCGGGGTCCACTACTGATGATGTGTTCCTAAAAGATCAAAAATTCAAAAGAAAACCTAAAACCTTGATCCTTAGTAACAATTAATTCAAATCCAATCCTACCTAATTACCCTTTATTACCAAAAAAATAAAAATTATCCCAAAACTATCTGTCACCTCGTGATAGATGGGGGTTTATAAAAAATACTGTAAATAAATAAACACAAAATACGACAAAAACATACAAGGACCGATCAAGGCTTCAGATGTCCAAGGAAAATCCTCTGAAAGAATTCTATAAAAATAAAAAGACAAAAAAAGAAAAAAATAGTAAGTCAGTTACTATAAAATAAAAAACATTGAAGCTTAAATCCACACAATTACAATAAAAGAATTATAGGAACCTTCTATATAATCTGGTTCAAAATAGGGTAGGCTTCCTAAATTTAGATCCAAAAAACTAAACACCACCCAAAACCCCCCCCTTTTTTTTCTTCTCTCTTTTTCTTTCCCTATCTCTCTTTCTCCCTCTTGTGCTCCCCTCTTTTCCTTTTCCCCTCCCTTTTTTTTCCACAAAAAAGAATTTTTCTCTCTCTCTCTCTCTCACTCCCCCTTTTTTTTCTCTCTCCTTTGTTTCCTTTTTCTTTTGCTTATCCCTAACTCTCTTCTCCTTTCTTACCTAACCTTAACTCTCTTTCAACCCTAACCCTAACCCTAACCCTAACCCCTAACCCCTAACCCTAACCCTAACCCTAACCCCTAACCCTAACCCTAACCCTAACCCTAACCCTAACCCCCTAACCCTAACCCTAACCCCTAACCCTAACCCCCTAACCCTAACCCTAACCCTAACCCTAACCCTAACCCCCTAACCCTAACCCTAACCCTAACCCTAACCCTAACCCTCTCTAACCCTAACCTTAACCCTAACCTTCCTAACCTAACCTTAACCTCTCCCATCCTATGCCCTAACCCTAACCCTCTCTGACTCTAACCCTAACTCTCCTTCCTAACCCTAACCTTCCTCTCCCATCTCCTTTTCCTAACCCTAACCTCTCCCACCCTCTCTAACCATAACCTTAACCCTAACCTTCCTAACCTAACCCTAACCTCTCCCATCCTATGCCCTAACCCTAACCCTCTCTGACTCTAACCCTAACTCTCCTTCCTAACCCTAACCTTCCTCTCCCATCTCCTTTTCCTAACCCTAACCTCTCCTACCCTTTTCTAACCCTAACCTTAACCTCTCCCATCCTATGCCCTAACCCTAACCCTCTCTGACTCTAACCCTAACTTTCCTGCCTAACCCTAACCCTCCTCTCCCATCTCCTTATCTTAACCCTAACCTCTCTCACAGCTTGCCCTAACCCTAACCCTCTTCTTTTCCCTAACCCTAACCCTCTCTGACTCCAACCCTAACTCTCTTCCCTTGCCTAACCTTAATCTTTCATTCCTTCTTGTTCAACCCTGACCCTAACCTCTCCCATTTCCTTATCCTAACCCTAACCTCCCCCTCCTCAGGCCCTAACCCTAACCCTTTCTCTTCCCTAACCCTAATCCTAACCTCTCCCATCTCTTGCCCTAACCCTAACCCGAAACCCTAACCCTAACCTTAGTCCTTTTATATCCTACCCCTAACCCTAATTGGGACCTCATACCATTAACAAACCCCTTAATTTACCCTTATCAGACCTCAACCTTAACCTTATCTATCCTACCCCTAACCCTAACTGGGACCTCATACCATTTGACAAACCCCTTAATTTAACCTAATGAGACCTCAATCTTAACCTTTAAAATACAATCTAAAAACATCAGAAGGTCAACCCTACTCGGAATTAATTCTGATCCAGAACCCTAAACCCCCAAAAGGAGTAACAAAATATAATCCAACTCTCAGACTTAACCCTAACCTATGGGACTAAAATTAGAACTACTGTTGTAGATAGGGCACATTGTACGGGGAGCCTAGTAGCGATATGCGTCGGCCCGTGCATTTCCTTTGACCCTCCACACCAAACCGTTGAGTCGGCGGACCAAACGGGGAGGATCAAAGAGATATTCTACTAAACCTAACCCGCCTGTGCCATCGGACAGTCCGGGTTCCCTAGAGACACAAGTGCCCCTTATTCTAACATCTACTCTATCCTAACATCTACCTCTGCTCTTCTCTCCCTTCCCTCCCCTGGGGGGATCTTGGATTCCCTTTGGGGGGGCAGGGGGAAACAGGTTAAGCCTAATCCGGCTGGGCTGTGGTGAAGCGTAAAATCAGCCTTAGTGCTGTGACGATCCCACAGCTTATACCTGTTCCTACCCCCTTCCTCTTTTTCTCTTTTTCTCTCTCTCTCTCTCTCTCTCTCTCGCTCTCGCTCTCTCTCTCTCTCTCTCTCTCGCTCTCTCTCTCTCTGTCCCTCTCTCTCCCTAGACAACTTAATTCATCTGGATCAGTTTATCAGTACAATCACCCTTACTTACTGTATTTCTCCTCCAAAAAATTCCCCTTTCTTTTGGGAACCCGATCACCTGAAATATAAAAATATAAAAAATATAAAAACACAAAAATTATATTAAAAACCTAGATTTCTTATTACTTAAACATACCTTTGACATTTCACCCCTCTGAGACTCAAGGAAGAATGAATCTAAACAACACTCACAACTTTAGAAGGAACCTACCAACGGTAATTCTAGATTTTGACCAGAAGATGGAGCCCTTGCCCTATTTATCTCTTACCCAGCCAAATGAGAAGAATAAATACTAGATTAGCTTCTACATGTTTTATATTAATATTAATATTAATTTTATTATTTATTATGTATTAATTATAATAATAAAAATAATAAAAAATAACAACACTAAAACCTTATCACTACAGATTTTCTTTTACATATACCCCCCTGACCACAGTGAATACTGTGTTTTTCAGGGGGGATAAAGACCACAAGGGCCAACAAAGGACAGGAAAATGCCCTTTACTATAATAAAAATTAAAAACAACTAAAACTGCCAGTTAGAAACCTAATATCTATTGCCCACCACATCAACTCGGGGTACCATAACCCCCATCCCAGAAAAAAATACCTTTAAAAACTTGTTTTAAGTTCATCAACTTTTCAAGAAAATGATTTTCTGGATCAAGGAGATGATCGGGAAACACCTAAGTCCAAAAACTAGAAGGTAACAACCTTAATAAACACAGAATAAAGCAATAAAATATTAAGGACTAAAACCTAAAGGATCATGGGATATAGGAAGTAGTAATTTGATTGGTTAGATAGAAGAACAAAGCCAAAACTATTTTTAATCAATACACAAGGAAAATTAAACAGAATTAAACCAAATAAGAACCCCCCACAAAACTTAAAACTCAGGAAAATGATATAGTTCATTTAAAACCACTCTAAGGTGGATTATAACACCAATTAAATGCATTTTAAAGTAAGGTTTTCCCAAGCCTAAAAAAATAGTATAAGGTGAAAAGGACCATGGGTAAGACAGCAAAATAAGGTTTAACAGAAAAATTAATCTAATCCAATGTCTAAAAAATCTAAAAACAATCTACCAACATTAATTGACCCTGAAACCAAAACATTGCACAATGATAAAATTCAATACAATAACTGAGCAACCTTAAAACCTGAAACCTGACCCTGGAAAGACCACACCAAGAAGAGATTAGACCCAAAAAGACCCCCTAAAATCCAAAGCCCTCAAAACTGAACTGCGGACGTTTTAAAGAGGTATGTATAAGCAGCCCCGGGGTCTTTGACACTGGATGTTGCCTGTTAAAACCAAAACCAACTGTTCCCGGGGTCGTGCGGTGTATGGGGCACGGGAGTAGTAAACTAGAGAGAGGGGTGATAGCATGGGAGTCAGGGAGGCCCGGGGAGGCAACGCTCGGTCGGGGCTGGCCCTGGGCTTTCTTACCTCTGAGGTGACTGGAAAGGCAACGCTCTGTCGGGGCTGGTCCTGTTCGCTTCTGGAGGGGACTCTCGGGGACTCTTGTTCTGTTAGTCATAGCGATAGTATGGAGGTCTTGGGGGTCCAGGGAGGCAACGCTCTGTCGGGGCTGGCCCTGGACCTTCCTGCCCTCGGGGTGTCCGGGAAGGCAACGCCTTGTCGGGGCTGGTCCTGGTCATTCCTGAGGGGGATTTCCTGGGGTTTAGCTTTATTTTTATTTTTATTTATATTTTTATTTTTTAATTTTAGTTTTAGTGTTTAGTTTCCCGGTGGGACGGGGGACCCCACCTGTACTCACCTTAACCCTATAGGATGGAGAAATGTGAGACCCAACTTCAGCCCTGATCGGCCAGGCTAGGGGAAACCTAGCGGTGTTAACAACTGGTCTGTGCTGGTCAGGTCAGGTACGTATGCGACCCCCCTGGGTTCCGCTTCTAGGAACAGCACGCAGGGTGCGGTGGTCCAGGGCATCAGGACCTTAATCGTAGCCCAGTCTTCTATGAGGGTTAGCCTCACCATTGCACAGCCCATGGTGCACCACACACGTCCAATTTGAACAGACCCACAATCCATTTGGACTCTTTCAAATCCTTACATAAACCCCAAAATTACCATCCCCTGGTCCAGCTTAGGTGACCAGGCCGTGGATGCAACGGGACCTAGGGGTTGTCTATAAATCCTGAAATTGTGATACCTTAAACAGTCCCAGAAGAAACCTCAAAACTGATGTAAAACTAAATCAAATTAACTTCCAACTTGACCACTGAAACTGAACTAGAGGGAAAATAATATCAACTAAAATCTTTATTTCTTAGCAACAATAGGAAGACTCAAATAATACAAAAAGCCCCTTTCCTCCCTTTTAATTATACTAACAATAATAATAATAATAATTATTATAATAACAACAAAGGAGAAGAACAACAACATAAAAATAACAACAACAAAATGATAATAAACAACTCTAATCCAAACCTTTAGCTTTAAAGAAAACCAATATAACACTAAAATCATTGAACAAGTCTTAAGGACAAAAGAAAAAAAGACAAAAAGAAACAAAAAAGTAGATTTTAATATTAAAATCCCAGAAGAAACCTCAAAACTGATGGAAAACTAAAACTACAAATTAACTTCCAACTTGACCACTGAAACTGAACTGTAGAGGGAAAATAATATCAACTAAAATCTCTGTTACTTAACAACAAGAGGAAGACTCAAGCAACACAAAAAGCCCCTTTCCTCCCTTCCTTTTTTTAATAATACTAACAATAATAATAATAATAACAACAAAGGAGAATAACAACAACAAAATGACAATAAACAACTCTAATCCAAACCTTTAGCTTTAAAGAAAACCAATATAACACTAAAATCATTGAACAAGTCTTAAGGACAAAAGAAAAAAAAGACAAAAAGAAACAAAAAAGTAGATTTTAATATGAAAACCTACTAATTAAGGAACACACCCCGGGAAGTGATCAATCCCGGCGGGGCCTCCCTCGGGTGAGAGTGTCTAGTGATAATGGCCGAAACACTCAAGGATCCCGGGGTCCACTACTGATGATGTGTTCCTAAAAGATCAAAAATTCAAAAGAAAACCTAAAACCTTGATCCTTAGTAACAATTAATTCAAATCCAATCCTACCTAATTACCCTTTATTACCAAAAAAATAAAAATTATCCCAAAACTATCTGTCACCTCGTGATAGATGGGGGTTTATAAAAAATACTGTAAATAAATAAACACAAAATACGACAAAAACATACAAGGACCGATCAAGGCTTCAGATGTCCAAGGAAAATCCTCTGAAAGAATTCTATAAAAATAAAAAAGACAAAAAAAGAAAAAAATAGTAAGTCAGTTACTATAAAATAAAAAACATTGAAGCTTAAATCCACACAATTACAATAAAAGAATTATAGGAACCTTCTATATAATCTGGTTCAAAATAGGGTAGGCTTCCTAAATTTAGATCCAAAAAACTAAACACCACCCAAAACCCCCCCCTTTTTTTTCTTCTCTCTTTTTCTTTCCCTATCTCTCTTTCTCCCTCTTGTGCTCCCCTCTTTTCCTTTTCCCCTCCCTTTTTTTTCCACAAAAAAGAATTTTTCTCTCTCTCTCTCTCTCACTCCCCCTTTTTTTCTCTCTCCTTTGTTTCCTTTTTCTTTTGCTTATCCCTAACTCTCTTCTCCTTTCTTACCTAACCTTAACTCTCTTTCAACCCTAACCCTAACCCTAACCCTAACCCCTAACCCCTAACCCTAACCCTAACCCTAACCCCTAACCCTAACCCTAACCCTAACCCTAACCCTAACCCCTAACCCTAACCCTAACCCTAACCCTAACCCCCTAACCCTAACCCTAACCCTAACCCTAACCCTAACCCCCTAACCCTAACCCTAACCCTAACCCTAACCCTAACCCTCTCTAACCCTAACCTTAACCCTAACCTTCCTAACCTAACCTTAACCTCTCCCATCCTATGCCCTAACCCTAACCCTCTCTGACTCTAACCCTAACTCTCCTTCCTAACCCTAACCTTCCTCTCCCATCTCCTTTTCCTAACCCTAACCTCTCCCACCCTCTCTAACCATAACCTTAACCCTAACCTTCCTAACCTAACCCTAACCTCTCCCATCCTATGCCCTAACCCTAACCCTCTCTGACTCTAACCCTAACTCTCCTTCCTAACCCTAACCTTCCTCTCCCATCTCCTTTTCCTAACCCTAACCTCTCCTACCCTTTCTAACCCTAACCTTAACCTCTCCCATCCTATGCCCTAACCCTAACCCTCTCTGACTCTAACCCTAACTTTCCTGCCTAACCCTAACCCTCCTCTCCCATCTCCTTATCTTAACCCTAACCTCTCTCACAGCTTGCCCTAACCCTAACCCTCTTCTTTTCCCTAACCCTAACCCTCTCTGACTCCAACCCTAACTCTCTTCCCTTGCCTAACCTTAATCTTTCATTCCTTCTTGTTCAACCCTGACCCTAACCTCTCCCATTTCCTTATCCTAACCCTAACCTCCCCCTCCTCAGGCCCTAACCCTAACCCTTTCTCTTCCCTAACCCTAATCCTAACCTCTCCCATCTCTTGCCCTAACCCTAACCCGAAACCCTAACCCTAACCTTAGTCCTTTTATATCCTACCCCTAACCCTAATTGGGACCTCATACCATTAACAAACCCCTTAATTTACCCTTATCAGACCTCAACCTTAACCTTATCTATCCTACCCCTAACCCTAACTGGGACCTCATACCATTTGACAAACCCCTTAATTTAACCTAATGAGACCTCAATCTTAACCTTTAAAATACAATCTAAAAACATCAGAAGGTCAACCCTACTCGGAATTAATTCTGATCCAGAACCCTAAACCCCCAAAAGGAGTAACAAAATATAATCCAACTCTCAGACTTAACCCTAACCTATGGGACTAAAATTAGAACTACTGTTGTAGATAGGGCACATTGTACGGGGAGCCTAGTAGCGATATGCGTCGGCCCGTGCATTTCCTTTGACCCTCCACACCAAACCGTTGAGTCGGCGGACCAAACGGGGAGGATCAAAGAGATATTCTACTAAACCTAACCCGCCTGTGCCATCGGACAGTCCGGGTTCCCTAGAGACACAAGTGCCCCTTATTCTAACATCTACTCTATCCTAACATCTACCTCTGCTCTTCTCTCCCTTCCCTCCCCTGGGGGGATCTTGGATTCCCTTTGGGGGGGCAGGGGGAAACAGGTTAAGCCTAATCCGGCTGGGCTGTGGTGAAGCGTAAAATCAGCCTTAGTGCTGTGACGATCCCACAGCTTATACCTGTTCCTACCCCCTTCCTCTTTTTCTCTTTTTCTCTCTCTCTCTCTCTCTCTCTCTCGCTCTCGCTCTCTCTCTCTCTCTCTCTCTCGCTCTCTCTCTCTCTGTCCCTCTCTCTCCCTAGACAACTTAATTCATCTGGATCAGTTTATCAGTACAATCACCCTTACTTACTGTATTTCTCCTCCAAAAAATTCCCTTTCTTTTGGGAACCCGATCACCTGAAATATAAAAATATAAAAAATATAAAACACAAAAATTATATTAAAACCTAGATTTCTTATTACTTAAACATACCTTTGACATTTCACCCCTCTGAGACTCAAGGAAGAATGAATCTAAACAACACTCACAACTTTAGAAGGAACCTACCAACGGTAATTCTAGATTTTGACCAGAAGATGGAGCCCTTGCCCTATTTATCTCTTACCCAGCCAAATGAGAAGAATAAATACTAGATTAGCTTCTACATGTTTTATATTAATATTAATATTAATTTTATTATTTATTATGTATTAATTATAATAATAAAATAATAAAAAATAACAACACTAAACCTTATCACTACAGATTTTCTTTTACATATACCCCCCTGACCACAGTGAATACTGTGTTTTTCAGGGGGGATAAAGACCACAAGGGCCAACAAAGGACAGGAAAATGCCCTTTACTATAATAAAAATTAAAAACAACTAAACTGCCAGTTAGAAACCTAATATCTATTGCCCACCACATCAACTCGGGGTACCATAACCCCCATCCCAGAAAAAAATACCTTTAAAAACTTGTTTTAAGTTCATCAACTTTTCAAGAAAATGATTTTCTGGATCAAGGAGATGATCGGGAAACACCTAAGTCCAAAAACTAGAAGGTAACAACCTTAATAAACACAGAATAAAGCAATAAAATATTAAGGACTAAAACCTAAAGGATCATGGGATATAGGAAGTAGTAATTTGATTGGTTAGATAGAAGAACAAAGCCAAAACTATTTTTAATCAATACACAAGGAAAATTAAACAGAATTAAACCAAATAAGAACCCCCCACAAAACTTAAAACTCAGGAAAATGATATAGTTCATTTAAAACCACTCTAAGGTGGATTATAACACCAATTAAATGCATTTTAAAGTAAGGTTTTCCCAAGCCTAAAAAAATAGTATAAGGTGAAAAGGACCATGGGTAAGACAGCAAAATAAGGTTTAACAGAAAAATTAATCTAATCCAATGTCTAAAAAATCTAAAAACAATCTACCAACATTAATTGACCCTGAAACCAAACATTGCACAATGATAAAATTCAATACAATAACTGAGCAACCTTAAAACCTGAACCTGACCCTGGAAAGACCACACCAAGAAGAGATTAGACCCAAAAAGACCCCCTAAAATCCAAAGCCCTCAAAACTGAACTGCGGACGTTTTAAAGAGGTATGTATAAGCAGCCCCGGGGTCTTTGACACTGGATGTTGCCTGTTAAAACCAAAACCAACTGTTCCCGGGGTCGTGCGGTGTATGGGGCACGGGAGTAGTAAACTAGAGAGAGGGGTGATAGCATGGGAGTCAGGGAGGCCCGGGGAGGCAACGCTCGGTCGGGGCTGGCCCTGGGCTTTCTTACCTCTGAGGTGACTGGAAAGGCAACGCTCTGTCGGGGCTGGTCCTGTTCGCTTCTGGAGGGGACTCTCGGGGACTCTTGTTCTGTTAGTCATAGCGATAGTATGGAGGTCTTGGGGGTCCAGGGAGGCAACGCTCTGTCGGGGCTGGCCCTGGACCTTCCTGCCCTCGGGGTGTCCGGGAAGGCAACGCCTTGTCGGGGCTGGTCCTGGTCATTCCTGAGGGGGATTTCCTGGGTTTAGCTTTATTTTTATTTTTATTTATATTTTTATTTTTTAATTTTAGTTTTAGTGTTTAGTTTCCCGGTGGGACGGGGGACCCCACCTGTACTCACCTTAACCCTATAGGATGGAGAAATGTGAGACCCAACTTCAGCCCTGATCGGCCAGGCTAGGGGAAACCTAGCGGTGTTAACAACTGGTCTGTGCTGGTCAGGTCAGGTACGTATGCGACCCCCCTGGGTTCCGCTTCTAGGAACAGCACGCAGGGTGCGGTGGTCCAGGGCATCAGGACCTTAATCGTAGCCCAGTCTTCTATGAGGGTTAGCCTCACCATTGCACAGCCCATGGTGCACCACACACGTCCAATTTGAACAGACCCACAATCCATTTGGACTCTTTCAAATCCTTACATAAACCCCAAAATTACCATCCCCTGGTCCAGCTTAGGTGACCAGGCCGTGGATGCAACGGGACCTAGGGGTTGTCTATAAATCCTGAAATTGTGATACCTTAAACAGTCCCAGAAGAAACCTCAAAACTGATGTAAAACTAAATCAAATTAACTTCCAACTTGACCACTGAAACTGAACTAGAGGGAAAATAATATCAACTAAAATCTTTATTTCTTAGCAACAATAGGAAGACTCAAATAATACAAAAAGCCCCTTTCCTCCCTTTTAATTATACTAACAATAATAATAATAATTATTATAATAACAACAAAGGAGAAGAACAACAACATAAAAATAACAACAACAAAATGATAATAAACAACTCTAATCCAAACCTTTAGCTTTAAAGAAAACCAATATAACACTAAAATCATTGAACAAGTCTTAAGGACAAAAGAAAAAAAGACAAAAAGAAACAAAAAAGTAGATTTTAATATTAAAATCCCAGAAGAAACCTCAAAACTGATGGAAAACTAAAACTACAAATTAACTTCCAACTTGACCACTGAAACTGAACTGTAGAGGGGAAAATAATATCAACTAAAATCTCTGTTACTTAACAACAAGAGGAAGACTCAAGCAACACAAAAAGCCCCTTTCCTCCCTTCCTTTTTTTAATAATACTAACAATAATAATAATAATAACAACAAAGGAGAATAACAACAACAAAATGACAATAAACAACTCTAATCCAAACCTTTAGCTTTAAAGAAAACCAATATAACACTAAAATCATGAACAAGTCTTAAGACAAAAGAAAAAAAAGACAAAAAGAAACAAAAAAGTAGATTTTAATATGAAACCTACTAATTAAGGAACACACCCCGGGAAGTGATCAATCCCGGCGGGCCTCCCTCGGGTGAGAGTGTCTAGTGATAATGGCCGAAACACTCAAGGATCCCGGGGTCCACTACTGATGATGTGTTCCTAAAAGATCAAAAATTCAAAAAGAAAACCTAAAACCTTGATCCTTAGTAACAATTAATTCAAATCCCAATCCTACCTAATTACCCTTTATTACCAAAAAAATAAAAATTATCCCAAAACTATCTGTCACCTCGTGATAGATGGGGGTTTATAAAAAATACTGTAAATAAATAAACACAAAATACGACAAAAAACATACAAGACCGATCAAGGCTTCAGATCCAAGGAAAATCCTCTGAAAGAATTCTATAAAAATAAAAAGACAAAAAAAGAAAAAAATAGTAAGTCAGTTACTATAAAATAAAAAACATTGAAGCTTAAATCCACACAATTACAATAAAAGAATTATAGGAACCTTCTATATAATCTGGTTCAAAATAGGGTAGGCTTCCTAAATTTAGATCCAAAAAACTAAACACCACCCAAAACCCCCCCCTTTTTTTTCTTCTCTCTTTTCTTTCCCTATCTCTCTTTCTCCCTCTTGTGCTCCCCTCTTTTCCTTTTCCCCCCCTTTTTTTCCACAAAAAAGAATTTTTCTCTCTCTCTCTCTCACTCCCCCTTTTTTTCTCTCTCCTTTTCCTTTTCTTTTGCTTATCCCTAACTCTCTTCTCCTTTCTTACCTAACCTTAACTCTCTTTCAACCCTTAACCCTAACCCTAACCCCTAACCCCTAACCCTAACCCTAACCCTAACCCTAACCCTAACCCTAACCCTAACCCTAACCCTAACCCTAACCTAACCCTAACCCTAACCCTAACCCCCTAACCCCCTAACCCTAACCCCTAACCCTAACCCTAACCCTAACCCTAACCCTACCCTAACCCTCTCTAACCCTAACCTTAACCCTAACCTTCCTAACCTAACCTTAACCTCTCCCATCCTATGCCCTAACCCTAACCCTCTCTGACTCTAACCCTAACTCTCCTTCCTAACCCTAACCTTCCTCTCCCATCTCCTTTCCTAACCCTAACCTCTCCCACCCTCTCTAACCATAACCTTAACCCTAACCTTCCTAACCTAACCTAACCTCTCCCATCCTATGCCCTAACCCTAACCCTCTCTGACTCTAACCCTAACTCTCCTTCCTAACCCTAACCTTCCTCTCCCATCTCCTTTTCCTAACCTAACCTCTCCTACCCTTTCTAACCCTAACCTTAACCTCTCCCATCCTATGCCCTAACCCTAACCCTCTCTGACTCTAACCCTAACTTTCCTGCCTAACCCTAACCCTCCTCTCCCATCTCCTTATCTTAACCCTAACCTCTCTCACAGCTTGCCCTAACCCTAACCCTCTTCTTTTCCCTAACCCTAACCCTCTCTGACTCCAACCCTAACTCTCTTCCCTTGCCTAACCTTAATCTTTCATTCCTTCTTGTTCAACCCTGACCCTAACCTCTCCCATTTCCTTATCCTAACCCTAACCTCCCCCTCCTCAGGCCCTAACCCTAACCCTTTCTCTTCCCTAACCCTAATCCTAACCTCTCCCATCTCTTGCCCTAACCCTAACCCGAAACCCTAACCCTAACCTTAGTCCTTTTATATCCTACCCCTAACCCTAATTGGGACCTCATACCATTAACAAACCCCTTAATTTACCCTTATCAGACCTCAACCTTAACCTTATCTATCCTACCCCTAACCCTAACTGGGACCTCATACCATTTGACAAACCCCTTAATTTAACCTAATGAGACCTCAATCTTAACCTTTAAAATACAATCTAAAAACATCAGAAGGTCAACCCTACTCGGAATTAATTCTGATCCAGAACCCTAAACCCAAAAGGAGTAACAAATATAATCCAACTCTCAGACTAACCCTAACCTACGGGACTAAAATTAGAACTACTGTTGTATAGGGCACATTGTACGGGGAGCCTAGTAGCGATATGCGTCGGCCCGTGCATTTCCTTTGACCCTCCACACCAAACCGTTGAGTCGGCGGACCAAACGGGGAGGATCAAAGAGATATTCTACTAAACCTAACCCGCCTGTGCCATCGGACAGTCCGGGTTCCCTAGAGACACAAGTGCCCCTTATTCTAACATCTACTCTATCCTAACATCTACTCTGCTCTTCTCTCCCTTCCCTCCCCTGGGGGATCTTGGATTCCCTTTGGGGGCAGGGGAAACAGGTTAAGCCTAATCCGGCTGGGCTGTGGTGAA
>NW_026117118.1:0-19545 GCF_001640805.2 Lates calcarifer | reverse complement strand
GGGGACCCCACCTGTACTCACCTTAACCCTATAGGATGGAGAAATGTGAGACCCAACTTCAGCCCTGATCGGCCCTAGGGGAAACCTAGCGGTGTTAACAACTGGTCTGTGCTGGTCAGGTCAGGTACGTATGCGACCCCCTGGGTTCCGCTTCTAGGAACAGCACGCAGGGTGCGGTGGTCCAGGGCATCAGGACCTTAATCGTAGCCCAGTCTTCTATGAGGGTTAGCCTCACCATTGCACAGCCCATGGTGCACCACACACGTCCAATTTGAACAGACCCACAATCCATTTGGACTCTTTCAAATCCTTACATAAACCCCAAATTACCATCCCCTGGTCCAGCTTAGGTGACCAGGCCGTGGATGCAACGGACCTAGGGGTTGTCTATAAATCCTGAAATTGTGATACCTTAAACAGTCCCAGAAGAACCTCAAAACTGATGAAAACTAAATCAAATTAACTTCCAACTTGACCACTGAAACTGAACTAGAGGGAAAATAATATCAACTAAATCTTTATTTCCAACAATAGGAAGACTCAAATAATACAAAAAGCCCCTTTCCTCCCTTTTAATTATACTAACATAATAATTAATAATAATTATTATAATAACAACAAAGGAGAAGACAACAACATAAAAATAACAACAACAAAATGATAATAAACAACTCTAATCCAAACCTTTAGCTTTAAAGAAAACCAAATATAACACTAAAATCATTGAACAAGTCTTAAGGACAAAAAAAAAAGACAAAAAGAAACAAAAAAGTAGATTTTAATATGAAAACCTACTAATTAAGGAACACACCCCGGGAAGTGATCAATCCCGGCGGGCCTCCCTCGGGTGAGAGTGTCTAGTGATAATGGCCGAAACACTCAAGGATCCCGGGTCCACTACTGATGATGTGTTCCTAAAGATCAAAATTCAAAAGAAAACCTAAAACCTTGATCCTTAGTAACAATTAATTCAAATCCAATCCTACCTAATTACCCTTTATTACCAAAAAAATAAAAATTATCCCAAAACTATCTGTCACCTCGTGATAGATGGGGGTTTATAAAAAATACTGTAAATAAATAAACACAAAATACGACAAAAACATACAAGGACCGATCAAGGCTTCAGATGTCCAAGGAAAATCCTCTGAAAGAATTCTATAAAAATAAAAAGACAAAAAAAGAAAAAAAGTAAGTCAGTTACTATAAAATAAAAACATTGAAGCTTAAATCCACACAATTACAATAAAAGAAACCTTCTATATAATCTGGTTCAAAATAGGGTAGGCTTCCTAAATTTAGATCCAAAAAACTAAACACCACCCAAAACCCCCCCTTTTTTTCTTCTCTCTTTTTCTTTCCCTATCTCTCTTTCTCCCTCTTGTGCTCCCCTCTTTTCCTTTTCCCCTCCCTTTTTTTCCACAAAAAAGAATTTTCTCTCTCTCTCTCTCTCACTCCCCCTTTTTTTTCCTCTCCTTTGTTTCCTTTTCTTTTGCTTATCCCTAACTCTTCTCCTTTCTTACCTAACCTTAACTCCTTAACCCTAACCCTAACCCTAACCCTAACCCCTAACCCTAACCCTACCCTAACCTAACCCCTAACCTAACCCTAACCCTAACCCTAACCCTAACCCTAACCCTAACCCTAACCCTAACCCTAACCCCCTAACCCTAACCCTAACCCTAACCCCCTAACCCCCTAACCCTAACCCTAACCCTAACCCCCTAACCCTCTCTAACCCCTAACCTTAACCCTAACCTTCCTAACCTAACCTTAACCTCTCCCATCCTATGCCCTAACCCTAACCTCTCTGACTCTAACCCTAACTCTCCTTCCTAACCCTAACCTTCCTCTCCCATCTCCTTTTCCTAACCCTAACCTCTCCTACCCTTTCTAACCCTAACCTTAACCTCTCCCATCCTATGCCCTAACCCTAACCCTCTCTGACTCTAACCCTAACTTTCCTGCCTAACCCTAACCCTCCTCTCCCATCTCCTTATCTTAACCCTAACCTCTCTCACAGCTTGCCCTAACCCTAACCCTCTTCTTTTCCCTAACCCTAACCCTCTCTGACTCCAACCCTAACTCTCTTCCCTTGCCTAACCTTAATCTTTCATTCCTTCTTGTTCAACCCTGACCCTAACCTCTCCCATTTCCTTATCCTAACCCTAACCTCCCCCTCCTCAGGCCCTAACCCTAACCCTTTCTCTTCCCTAACCCTAATCCTAACCTCTCCCATCTCTTGCCCCCTAACCCGAAACCCTAACCCTAACCTTAGTCCTTTTATATCCTAAACCCTAATTGGGACCCTATTTACCCTTATCAGACCTCAACCTTAACCTTATCTATCCTACTAACCCTAACTGGGACCTCATACCATTTGACAAACCCTTAATTTAACCTAATGAGACCTCAATCTTAACCTTTAAAATACAATCTAAAAACATCAGAAGGTTAATCATACTCTGTATTAATCCGGATCCAGAACCCTACACCCTAGAAAGAGGAACAAAATATACTCCAAAACCTAACCCTAACCTACGGGACTAAAAATAGAACTACTGTTGTAGATGGGGCACATTGTACGGGGAGCCTAGTAGCGATATGCGTCGGCCCGTGCATTTCCTTTGACCCTCTACACCAAACCGTTGAGTCGGCGGACCAAACGGGGAGGATCAAAGAGATATTCTACTAACCCTAACCCGCCTGTGCCATCGGACAGTCCGGGTTCCCTAGAGACACAAGTGCCCCTTATTCTAACATCTACTCTGTTCTAACATCTACCTTTGCTTTCCTCTCCCTTCCTTCCCCTGGGGGATCTTTGATTCCCTTTTCTGGGGGGCAGGGAGAAACAGGTTAAGCCTAGTCCGGCGGGGCTGTGGTGAAGCGTAAGATCAGCCTTAGCGCTGTGACGATCCACAGCTTGTACCTGTTCCTACTCCCGTCCTCTTTCTTTTTCTTCTCTCTCTCTCTCTCTCTCTCTCTGTCCCTCTCTCTCCTTAGACAACTTAATTCATCTGGATCCGTTTATCAGTTCAATCACCCTTACTTACTGTATTCCTCCTCCAAAAAAATTCCCCTTTCTTTGGGAACCCGATCACCTGAAATATAAATATATAAAAATATAAAAAATATAAAAACACTTAAAAACAATCTAAAACAACCAGAAGGTCAACCCTACTCGGAATTAATTCTGATCCAGAACCCTAAACCCCCAAAAGGAGTAACAAAATATAATCCAACTCTCAGACTTAACCCTAACCTATGGGACTAAAATTAGAACTACTGTTGTAGATAGGGCACATTGTACGGGGAGCCTAGTAGCGATATGCGTCGGCCCGTGCATTTCCTTTGACCCTCCACACCAAACCGTTGAGTCGGCGGACCAAACGGGGAGGATCAAAGAGATATTCTACTAAACCTAACCCGCCTGTGCCATCGGACAGTCCGGGTTCCCTAGAGACACAAGTGCCCCTTATTCTAACATCTACTCTATCCTAACATCTACCTCTGCTCTTCTCTCCCTTCCCTCCCCTGGGGGGATCTTGGATTCCCTTTGGGGGGCAGGGGAAACAGGTTAAGCCTAATCCGGCTGGGCTGTGGTGAAGCGTAAAATCAGCCTTAGTGCTGTGACGATCCCACAGCTTATACCTGTTCCTACCCCCTTCCTCTTTTTCTTTTTCTCTCTCTCTCTCTCTCTCTCTCTCGCTCTCGCTCTCTCTCTCTCTCTCTCTCTCTCTCTCTCTGTCCCTCTCTCTCCCTAGACAACTTAATTCATCTGGATCAGTTTATCAGTACAATCACCCTTACTTACTGTATTTCTCCTCCAAAAAATTCCCCTTTCTTTTGGGAACCCGATCACCTGAAATATAAAAATATAAAAAATATAAAAACACAAAAATTATATTAAAAACCTAGATTTCTTATTACTTAAACATACCTTTGACATTTCACCCCTCTGAGACTCAAGGAAGAATGAATCTAAACAACACTCACAACTTTAGAAGGAACCTACCAACGGTAATTCTAGATTTTGACCAGAAGATGGAGCCCTTGCCCTATTTATCTCTTACCCAGCCAAATGAGAAGAATAAATACTAGATTAGCTTCTACATGTTTTATATTAATATTAATATTAATTTTATTATTTATTATGTATTAATTATAATAATAAAAATAATAAAAAATAACAACACTAAAACCTTATCACTACAGATTTTCTTTTACATATACCCCCTGACCACAGTGAATACTGTGTTTTTCAGGGGGATAAAGACCACAAGGGCCAACAAGGGACAGGAAAATGCCCTTTACTATAATAAAAATTAAAAACAACTAAAACTGCCAGTTAGAAACCTAATATCTATTGCCCACCACATCAACTCGGGGTACCATAACCCCCATCCCAGAAAAAAATACCTTTAAAAACTTGTTTTAAGTTCATCAACTTTTCAAGAAAATGATTTTCTGGATCAAGGAGATGATCGGGAAACACCTAAGTCCAAAAACTAGAAGGTAACAACCTTAATAAACACAGAATAAAGCAATAAAATATTAAGGACTAAAACCTAAAGGATCATGGGATATAGGAAGTAGTAATTTGATTGGTTAGATAGAAGAACAAAGCCAAAACTATTTTTAATCAATACACAAGGAAAATTAAACAGAATTAAACCAAATAAGAACCCCCCACAAAACTTAAAACTCAGGAAAATGATATAGTTCATTTAAAACCACTCTAAGGTGGATTATAACACCAATTAAATGCATTTTAAAGTAAGGTTTTCCCAAGCCTAAAAAAATAGTATAAGGTGAAAAGGACCATGGGTAAGACAGCAAAATAAGGTTTAACAGAAAAATTAATCTAATCCAATGTCTAAAAAATCTAAAAACAATCTACCAACATTAATTGACCCTGAAACCAAAACATTGCACAATGATAAAATTCAATACAATAACTGAGCAACCTTAAAACCTGAAACCTGACCCTGGAAAGACCACACCAAGAAGAGATTAGACCCAAAAAGACCCCCTAAAATCCAAAGCCCTCAAAACTGAACTGCGGACGTTTTAAAGAGGTATGTATAAGCAGCCCCGGGGTCTTTGACACTGGATGTTGCCTGTTAAAACCAAAACCAACTGTTCCCGGGGTCGTGCGGTGTATGGGGCACGGGAGTAGTAAACTAGAGAGAGGGGTGATAGCATGGGAGTCAGGGAGGCCCGGGGAGGCAACGCTCGGTCGGGGCTGGCCCTGGGCTTTCTTACCTCTGAGGTGACTGGGAAGGCAACGCTCTGTCGGGGCTGGTCCTGGTCGCTTCTGGAGGGGACTCTCGGGACTCTTGTTCTGTTAGTCATAGCGATAGTATGGAGGTCTTGGGGTCCAGGGAGGCAACGCTCTGTCGGGGCTGGCCCTGGACCTTCCTGCCCTCGGGGTGTCCGGGAAGGCAACGCCTTGTCGGGGCTGGTCCTGGTCATTCCTGAGGGGGATTTCCTGGGGTTTAGCTTAATTTTATTTATTTTTTAATTTTAGTTTTAGTGTTTAGTTTCCCGGTGGGACGGGGGACCCCACCTGTACTCACCTTAACCCTATAGGAGGGAGAAATGTGAGACCCAACTTCAGCCCTGATCGGCCAGGCTAGGGGAAACCTAGCGGTGTTAACAACTGGTCTGTGCTGGTCAGGTCAGGTACGTATGCGACCCCCCTGGGTTCCGCTTCTAGGAACAGCACGCAGGGTGCGGTGGTCCAGGGCATCAGGACCTTAATCGTAGCCCAGTCTTCTATGAGGGTTAGCCTCACCATTGCACAGCCCATGGTGCACCACACACGTCCAATTTGAACAGACCCACAATCCAGTTGGACTCTTTCAAATCTTTACATAATCCCCAAAATTACCATCCCCTGGTCCAGCTTAGGTGACCAGGCCGTGGATGCAACGGGACCTAGGGTTGTCTATAAATCCTGAAATTGTGATACCTTAAACAGTCCCAGAAGAAACCTCAAAACTGATGTAAAACTAAATCAAATTAACTTTCAACTTGACCACTGAAACTGAACTAGAGGGAAAATAATATCAACTAAAATCTTTATTTCTTAGCAACAATAGGAAGACTCAAATAATACAAAAAGCCCCTTTCCTCCCTTTTAATAATACTAACAATAATAATAATAATTATTATAATAACAACAAAGGAGAAGAACAACAACATAAAAATAACAACAACAAAATGATAATAAACAACTCTAATCCAAACCTTTAGCTTTAAAGAAAACCAATATAACACTAAAATCATTGAACAAGTCTTAAGGACAAAAGAAAAAAAGACAAAAAGAAACAAAAAAGTAGATTTTAATATTAAAATCCCAGAAGAAACCTCAAAACTGATGGAAAACTAAAACTACAAATTAACTTCCAACTTGACCACTGAAACTGAACTGTAGAGGGAAAATAATATCAACTAAAATCTCTGTTACTTAACAACAAGAGGAAGACTCAAGCAACACAAAAGCCCCCTTTCCTCCCTTCCTTTTTTTAATAATACTAACAATAATAATAATAATAACAACAAAGGAGAATAACAACAACAAAATGACAATAAACAACTCTAATCCAAACCTTTAGCTTTAAAGAAAACCAATATAACACTAAAATCATTGAACAAGTCTTAAGGACAAAAGAAAAAAAGACAAAAAGAAACAAAAAAGTAGATTTTAATATGAAAACCTACTAATTAAGGAACACACCCCGGGAAGTGATCAATCCCGGCGGGGCCTCCCTCGGGTGAGAGTGTCTAGTGATAATGGCCGAAACACTCAAGGATCCGGGGTCCACTACTGATGATGTGTTCCTAAAAGATCAAAAAATTCAAAAGAAAACCTAAAACCTTGATCCTTAGTAACAATTAATTCAAATCCAATCCTACCTAATTACCCTTTATTACCAAAAAAATAAAAATTATCCCAAAACTATCTGTCACCTCGTGATAGATGGGGTTTATAAAAAATACTGTAAATAAATAAACACAAAATACGACAAAAACATACAAGGACCGATCAAGGCTTCAGATGTCCAAGGAAAATCCTCTGAAAGAATTCTATAAAAATAAAAAATAAAAAGACAAAAAAAGAAAAAAATAGTAAGTCAGTTACTATAAAAATAAAAAACATTGAAGCTTAAATCCACACAATTACAATAAAAGAATTATAGGAACCTTCTATATAATCTGGTTCAAAATAGGGTAGGCTTCCTAAATTTAGATCCAAAAAAACTAAACACCACCCAAAACCCCCCCCTTTTTTTTCTTCTCTCTTTTCTTTCCCTATCTCTCTTTCTTCCCTCTTGTGCTCCCCTCTTTTCCTTTTCCCCCCCCTTTTTTTTCCACAAAAAAGAATTTTTTCTCTTCTCTCTCTCTTCTCACTCCCCTTTTTTTTCTCTCTCCTTTGTTTCTTTTTCTTTTGCTTATCCCTAACTCTCTTCTCCTTCTTACCTAACCTTAACTCTCTTTCCTTCCTTGTCCAACCCTAACCTAACCCTAACCCTCCCTAACCCTTAACCCTAACCCTCTCCTAACCCTTAACCCTAAACCCCCTAACCTAACCCTAACCCTCTAACCCTAACCTCTCTAACCCACCTAACCCTAACCCCTAACCCTAACCCTAACCCTCTCCTAACCCTAACCCTAACCCCCTAACCCTAACCCCTAACCCTAACCCTCTCTAACCCTAAACCCTAACCCTAACTCCTCTTCTAACCCTAACCTTAACCCTAACCTTCCTAACCTAACCTTAACCTCTCCCATCCTATGCCCTAACCCTAACCCTCTCTGACTCTAACCCTAACTCTCCTTCCTAACCCTAACCTTCCTCTCCCATCTCCTTTTCCTAACCCTAACCTCTCCTACCCTTTCTAACCCTAACCTTAACCTCTCCCATCCTATGCCCTAACCCTAACCCTCTCTGACTCTAACCCTAACTTTCCTGCCTAACCCTAACCCTCCTCTCCCATCTCCTTATCTTAACCCTAACCTCTCTCACAGCTTGCCCTAACCCTAACCCTCTTCTTTTCCCTAACCCTAACCCTCTCTGACTCCAACCCTAACTCTCTTCCCTTGCCTAACCTTAATCTTTCATTCCTTCTTGTTCAACCCTGACCCTAACCTCTCCCATTTCCTTATCCTAACCCTAACCTCCCCCTCCTCAGGCCCTAACCCTAACCCTTTCTCTTCCCTAACCCTAATCCTAACCTCTCCCATCTCTTGCCCTAACCCTAACCCGAAACCCTAACCCTAACCTTAGTCCTTTTATATCCTACCCCTAACCCTAATTGGGACCTCATACCATTAACAAACCCCTTAATTTACCCTTATCAGACCTCAACCTTAACCTTATCTATCCTACCCCTAACCCTAACTGGGACCTCATACCATTTGACAAACCCCTTAATTTAACCTAATGAGACCTCAATCTTAACCTTTAAAATACAATCTAAAAACATCAGAAGGTTAATCATACTCTGTATTAATCCGGATCCAGAACCCTACACCCTAGAAAGAGGAACAAAATATACTCCAAAACCTAACCCTAACCTACGGGACTAAAAATAGAACTACTGTTGTAGATGGGGCACATTGTACGGGGAGCCTAGTAGCGATATGCGTCGGCCCGTGCATTTCCTTTGACCCTCTACACCAAACCGTTGAGTCGGCGGACCAAACGGGGAGGATCAAAGAGATATTCTACTAACCCTAACCCGCCTGTGCCATCGGACAGTCCGGGTTCCCTAGAGACACAAGTGCCCCTTATTCTAACATCTACTCTGTTCTAACATCTACCTTTGCTTTCCTCTCCCTTCCTTCCCCTGGGGGGATCTTTGATTCCCTTTTCTGGGGGGGCAGGGAGAAACAGGTTAAGCCTAGTCCGGCGGGGCTGTGGTGAAGCGTAAGATCAGCCTTAGCGCTGTGACGATCCCACAGCTTGTACCTGTTCCTACTCCCGTCCTCTTTCTTTTTCTTTCTCTCTCTCTCTCTCTCTCTCTCTGTCCCTCTCTCTCCTTAGACAACTTAATTCATCTGGATCCGTTTATCAGTTCAATCACCCTTACTTACTGTATTCCTCCTCCAAAAAAATTCCCCTTTCTTTTGGGAACCCGATCACCTGAAATATAAATATATAAAAATATAAAAAATATAAAAACACTTAAAAATACAATCTAAAACAACCAGAAGGTCAACCCTACTCGGAATTAATTCTGATCCAGAACCCTAAACCCCAAAAGGAGTAACAAAATATAATCCAACTCTCAGACTTAACCCTAACCTATGGGACTAAAATTAGAACTACTGTTGTAGATAGGGCACATTGTACGGGGAGCCTAGTAGCGATATGCGTCGGCCCGTGCATTTCCTTTGACCCTCCACACCAAACCGTTGAGTCGGCGGACCAAACGGGGAGGATCAAAGAGATATTCTACTAAACCTAACCCGCCTGTGCCATCGGACAGTCCGGGTTCCCTAGAGACACAAGTGCCCCTTATTCTAACATCTACTCTATCCTAACATCTACCTCTGCTCTTCTCTCCCTTCCCTCCCCTGGGGGGATCTTGGATTCCCTTTGGGGGGGCAGGGGGAAACAGGTTAAGCCTAATCCGGCTGGGCTGTGGTGAAGCGTAAAATCAGCCTTAGTGCTGTGACGATCCCACAGCTTATACCTGTTCCTACCCCCTTCCTCTTTTTCTCTTTTTCTCTCTCTCTCTCTCTCTCTCTCTCGCTCTCGCTCTCTCTCTCTCTCTCTCTCTCGCTCTCTCTCTCTCTGTCCCTCTCTCTCCCTAGACAACTTAATTCATCTGGATCAGTTTATCAGTACAATCACCCTTACTTACTGTATTTCTCCTCCAAAAAATTCCCCTTTCTTTTGGGAACCCGATCACCTGAAATATAAAAATATAAAAAATATAAAAACACAAAAATTATATTAAAAACCTAGATTTCTTATTACTTAAACATACCTTTGACATTTCACCCCTCTGAGACTCAAGGAAGAATGAATCTAAACAACACTCACAACTTTAGAAGGAACCTACCAACGGTAATTCTAGATTTTGACCAGAAGATGGAGCCCTTGCCCTATTTATCTCTTACCCAACCAAAGGAGAAGAATAAATACTAGATTAGCTTCTACATGTTTTATATTAATATTAATATTAATTTTATTATTTATTATGTATTAATTATAATAATAAAAATAATAAAAATAACAACACTAAAACCTTATCACTACAGATTTTCTTTTACATATACCCCCTGACCACAGTGAATACTGTGTTTTTCAGGGGGGATAAAGACCACAAGGGCCAACAAGGGACAGGAAAATGCCCTTTACTATAATAAAAATTAAAAACAACTAAAACTGCCAGTTAGAAACCTAATATCTATTGCCCACCACATCAACTCGGGGTACCATAACCCCCATCCCAGAAAAAAATACCTTTAAAAACTTGTTTTAAGTTCATCAACTTTTCAAGAAAATGATTTTCTGGATCAAGGAGATGATCGGGAAACACCTAAGTCCAAAAACTAGAAGGTAACAACCTTAATAAACACAGAATAAAGCAATAAAATATTAAGGACTAAAACCTAAAGGATCATGGGATATAGGAAGTAGTAATTTGATTGGTTAGATAGAAGAACAAAGCCAAAACTATTTTTAATCAATACACAAGGAAAATTAAACAGAATTAAACCAAATAAGAACCCCCCACAAAACTTAAAACTCAGGAAAATGATATAGTTCATTTAAAACCACTCTAAGGTGGATTATAACACCAATTAAATGCATTTTAAAGTAAGGTTTTCCCAAGCCTAAAAAAATAGTATAAGGTGAAAAGGACCATGGGTAAGACAGCAAAATAAGGTTTAACAGAAAAATTAATCTAATCCAATGTCTAAAAAATCTAAAAACAATCTACCAACATTAATTGACCCTGAAACCAAAACATTGCACAATGATAAAATTCAATACAATAACTGAGCAACCTTAAAACCTGAAATCTGACCCTGGAAAGACCACACCAAGAAGAGATTAGACCCAAAAAGACCCCCTAAAATCCAAAGCCCTCAAAACTGAACTGCGGACGTTTTAAAGAGGTAGGTATAAGCAGCCCCGGGGTCTTTGACACTGGATGTTGCCTGTTAAAACCAAAACCAACTGTTCCCGGGGTCGTGCGGTGTATGGGGCACGGGAGTAGTAAACTAGAGAGAGGGGTGATAGCATGGGAGTCAGGGAGGCCCGGGGAGGCAACGCTCGGTCGGGGCTGGCCCTGGGCTTTCTTACCTCTGAGGTGACTGGGAAGGCAACGCTCTGTCGGGGCTGGTCCTGGTCGCTTCTGGAGGGGACTCTCGGGGACTCTTGTTCTGTTAGTCATAGCGATAGTATGGAGGTCTTGGGGGTCCAGGGAGGCAACGCTCTGTCGGGGCTGGCCCTGGACCTTCCTGCCCTCGGGGTGTCCGGGAAGGCAACGCCTTGTCGGGGCTGGTCCTGGTCATTCCTGAGGGGATTTCCTGGGGTTTAGCTTAATTTTATTTATTTTTTAATTTTAGTTTTAGTGTTTAGTTTCCCGGTGGGACGGGGGACCCCACCTGTACTCACCTTAACCCTATAGGAGGGAGAAATGTGAGACCCAACTTCAGCCCTGATCGGCCAGGCTAGGGGAAACCTAGCGGTGTTAACAACTGGTCTGTGCTGGTCAGGTCAGGTACGTATGCGACCCCCCTGGGTTCCGCTTCTAGGAACAGCACGCAGGGTGCGGTGGTCCAGGGCATCAGGACCTTAATCGTAGCCCAGTCTTCTATGAGGGTTAGCCTCACCATTGCACAGCCCATGGTGCACCACACACGTCCAATTTGAACAGACCCACAATCCAGTTGGACTCTTTCAAATCTTTACATAATCCCCAAAATTACCATCCCCTGGTCCAGCTTAGGTGACCAGGCCGTGGATGCAACGGGACCTAGGGGTTGTCTATAAATCCTGAAATTGTGATACCTTAAACAGTCCCCAGAAGAAACCTCAAAACTGATGTAAAACTAAATCAAATTAACTTTCAACTTGACCACTGAAACTGAACTAGAGGGAAAATAATATCAACTAAAATCTTTATTTCTTAGCAACAATAGGAAGACTCAAATAATACAAAAAGCCCCTTTCCTCCCTTTTAATAATACTAACAATAATAATAATAATTATTATAATAACAACAAAGGAGAAGAACAACAACATAAAAAATAACAACAACAAAATGATAATAAACAACTCTAATCCAAACCTTTAGCTTTAAAGAAAACCAATATAACACTAAAATCATTGAACAAGTCTTAAGGACAAAAGAAAAAAAGACAAAAAGAAACAAAAAAGTAGATTTTAATATTAAAATCCCAGAAGAAACCTCAAAACTGATGGAAAACTAAAACTACAAATTAACTTCCAACTTGACCACTGAAACTGAACTGTAGAGGGAAAATAATATCAACTAAAATCTCTGTTACTTAACAACAAGAGGAAGACTCAAGCAACACAAAAAGCCCCTTTCCTCCCTTCCTTTTTTTAATAATACTAACAATAATAATAATAATAACAACAAAGGAGAATAACAACAACAAAATGACAATAAACAACTCTAATCCAAACCTTTAGCTTTAAAGAAAACCAATATAACACTAAAATCATTGAACAAGTCTTAAGGACAAAAGAAAAAAAAGACAAAAAGAAACAAAAAAGTAGATTTTAATATGAAAACCTACTAATTAAGGAACACACCCCGGGAAGTGATCAATCCCGGCGGGGCCTCCCTCGGGTGAGAGTGTCTAGTGATAATGGCCGAAACACTCAAGGATCCCGGGGTCCACTACTGATGATGTGTTCCTAAAAGATCAAAAATTCAAAAGAAAACCTAAAACCTTGATCCTTAGTAACAATTAATTCAAATCCAATCCTACCTAATTACCCTTTATTACCAAAAAATAAAAATTATCCCAAAACTATCTGTCACCTCGTGATAGATGGGGGTTTATAAAAAATACTGTAAATAAATAAACACAAAATACGACAAAAACATACAAGGACCGATCAAGGCTTCAGATGTCCAAGGAAAATCCTCTGAAAGAATTCTATAAAAATAAAAATAAAAAGACAAAAAAAGAAAAAAATAGTAAGTCAGTTACTATAAAATAAAAACATTGAAGCTTAAATCCACACAATTACAATAAAAGAATTATAGGAACCTTCTATATAATCTGGTTCAAAATAGGGTAGGCTTCCTAAATTTAGATCCAAAAAACTAAACACCACCCAAAACCCCCCCCTTTTTTTTCTTCTCTCTTTTTCTTTCCCTATCTCTCTTTCTCCCTCTTGTGCTCCCCTCTTTTCCTTTTCCCCCCCCTTTTTTTTCCACAAAAAAGAATTTTTCTCTCTCTCTCTCTCTCACTCCCCCTTTTTTTCTCTCTCCTTTGTTTCCTTTTTCTTTTGCTTATCCCTAACTCTCTTCTCCTTTCTTACCTAACCTTAACTCTCTTTCCTTCCTTGTCCAACCCTAACCCTAACCCTAACCCCTAACCCCTAACCCTAACCCTCTCTAACCCTAACCCTAACCCTAACCCCTAACCCTAACCCTCTCTAACCCTAACCCTAACCCTAACCCCTAACCCTAACCCTAACCCTCTCTAACCCTAACCCTAACCCTAACCCCTCTCTAACCCTAACCTTAACCCTAACCTTCCTAACCTAACCTTTAACCTCTCCATCCTATGCCCTAACCCTAACCCTCTCTGACTCTAACCCTAACTCTCCTTCCTAACCCTAACCTTCCTCTCCCATCTCCTTTTCCTAACCCTAACCTCTCCTACCCTTTCTAACCCTAACCTTAACCTCTCCCATCCTATGCCCTAACCCTAACCCTCTCTGACTCTAACCCTAACTTTCCTGCCTAACCCTAACCCTCCTCTCCCATCTCCTTATCTTAACCCTAACCTCTCTCACAGCTTGCCCTAACCCTAACCCTCTTCTTTTCCCTAACCCTAACCCTCTCTGACTCCAACCCTAACTCTCTTCCCTTGCCTAACCTTAATCTTTCATTCCTTCTTGTTCAACCCTGACCCTAACCTCTCCCATTTCCTTATCCTAACCCTAACCTCCCCCTCCTCAGGCCCTAACCCTAACCCTTTCTCTTCCCTAACCCTAATCCTAACCTCTCCCATCTCTTGCCCTAACCCTAACCCGAAACCCTAACCCTAACCTTAGTCCTTTTATATCCTACCCCTAACCCTAATTGGGACCTCATACCATTAACAAACCCCTTAATTTACCCTTATCAGACCTCAACCTTAACCTTATCTATCCTACCCCTAACCCTAACTGGGACCTCATACCATTTGACAAACCCCTTAATTTAACCTAATGAGACCTCAATCTTAACCTTTAAAATACAATCTAAAAACATCAGAAGGTTAATCATACTCTGTATTAATCCGGATCCAGAACCCTACACCCTAGAAAGAGGAACAAAATATACTCCAAAACCTAACCCTAAACCTACGGGACTAAAAATAGAACTACTGTTGTAGATGGGGCACATTGTACGGGGAGCCTAGTAGCGATATGCGTCGGCCCGTGCATTTCCTTTGACCCTCTACACCAAACCGTTGAGTCGGCGGACCAAACGGGGAGGATCAAAGAGATATTCTACTAACCCTAACCCGCCTGTGCCATCGGACAGTCCGGGTTCCCTAGAGACACAAGTGCCCCTTATTCTAACATCTACTCTGTTCTAACATCTACCTTTGCTTTCCTCTCCCTTCCTTCCCCTGGGGGGATCTTTGATTCCCTTTTCTGGGGGGGCAGGGAGAAACAGGTTAAGCCTAGTCCGGCGGGGCTGTGGTGAAGCGTAAGATCAGCCTTAGCGCTGTGACGATCCCACAGCTTGTACCTGTTCCTACTCCCGTCCTCTTTCTTTTTCTTTCTCTCTCTCTCTCTCTCTCTCTCTGTCCCTCTCTCTCCTTAGACAACTTAATTCATCTGGATCCGTTTATCAGTTCAATCACCCTTACTTACTGTATTCCTCCTCCAAAAAAATTCCCCCTTTCTTTTGGGAACCCGATCACCTGAAATATAAATATATAAAAATATAAAAATATAAAAACACTTAAAATCAATCTAAAACAACCAGAAGGTCAACCCTACTCGGAATTAATTCTGATCCAGAACCCTAAACCCCCAAAAGGAGTAACAAAATATAATCCAACTCTCAGACTTAACCCTAACCTATGGGACTAAAATTAGAACTACTGTTGTAGATAGGGCACATTGTACGGGGAGCCTAGTAGCGATATGCGTCGGCCCGTGCAATTTCCTTTGACCCTCCACACCAAACCGTTGAGTCGGCGGACCAAACGGGGAGGATCAAAGAGATATTCTACTAAACCTAACCCGCCTGTGCCATCGGACAGTCCGGGTTCCCTAGAGACACAAGTGCCCCTTATTCTAACATCTACTCTATCCTAACATCTACCTCTGCTCTTCTCTCCCTTCCCTCCCCTGGGGGGATCTTGGATTCCCTTTGGGGGGGCAGGGGGAAACAGGTTAAGCCTAATCCGGCTGGGCTGTGGTGAAGCGTAAAATCAGCCTTAGTGCTGTGACGATCCCACAGCTTATACCTGTTCCTACCCCCTTCCTCTTTTTCTCTTTTTCTCTCTCTCTCTCTCTCTCTCTCTCTCGCTCTCGCTCTCTCTCTCTCTCTCTCTCGCTCTCTCTCTCTCTGTCCCTCTCTCTCCCTAGACAACTTAATTCATCTGGATCAGTTTATCAGTACAATCACCCTTACTTACTGTATTTCTCCTCCAAAAAATTCCCCTTTCTTTTGGGAACCCGATCACCTGAAATATAAAAATTATAAAAAATATAAAAACACAAAAATTATATTAAAAACCTAGATTTCTTATTACTTAAACATACCTTTGACATTTCACCCCTCTGGAGACTCAAGGAAGAATGAATCTAAACAACACTCACAACTTTAGAAGGAACCTACCAACGGTAATTCTAGATTTTGACCAGAAGATGGAGCCCTTGCCCCTATTTATCTCTTACCCAACCAAAGGAGAAGAATAAATACTAGATTAGCTTCTACATGTTTTATATTAATATTAATATTAATTTTATTATTTATTATGTATTAATTATAATAATAAAAATAATAAAAAATAACAACACTAAAACCTTATCACTACAGATTTTCTTTTTAACATATACCCCCTGGACCACAGTGAATACTGTGTTTTTCAGGGGGATAAAGACCACAAGGGCCAACAAGGGACAGGAAAATGCCCTTTACTATAATAAAAATTAAAAACAACTAAAACTGCCAGTTAGAAACCTAATATCTATTGCCCACCACATCAACTCGGGTACCATAACCCCCATCCCAGAAAAAAATACCTTTAAAAACTTGTTTTAAGTTCATCAACTTTTCAAGAAAATGATTTTCTGGATCAAGGAGATGATCGGGAAACACCTAAGTCCAAAAACTAGAAGGTAACAACCTTAATAAACACAGAATAAAGCAATAAAATATTAAGGACTAAAACCTAAAGGATCATGGGATATAGGAAGTAGTAATTTGATTGGTTAGATAGAAGAACAAAGCCAAAACTATTTTTAATCAATACACAAGGAAAATTAAACAGAATTAAACCAAATAAGAACCCCCACAAAACTTAAAACTCAGGAAAATGATATAGTTCATTTAAAACCACTCTAAGGTGGATTATAACACCAATTAAATGCATTTTAAAGTAAGGTTTTCCCAAGCCTAAAAAAATAGTATAAGGTGAAAAGGACCATGGGTAAGACAGCAAAATAAGGTTTAACAGAAAAATTAATCTAATCCAATGTCTAAAAAATCTAAAAACAATCTACCAACATTAATTGACCCTGAAACCAAAACATTGCACAATGATAAAATTCAATACAATAACTGAGCAACCTTAAAACCTGAAACTGACCCTGGAAAGACCACACCAAGAAGAGATTAGACCCAAAAAGACCCCCTAAAATCCAAAGCCCTCAAAACTGAACTGCGGACGTTTTAAAGAGGTAGTATAAGCAGCCCGGGGTCTTTGACACTGGATGTTGCCTGTTAAAACCAAAACCAACTGTTCCCGGGTCGTGCGGTGTATGGGGCACGGGAGTAGTAAACTAGAGAGAGGGGTGATAGCATGGGAGTCAGGGAGGCCCGGGGAGGCAACGCTCGGTCGGGGCTGGCCCTGGGCTTTCTTACCTCTGAGGTGACTGGGAAGGCAACGCTCTGTCGGGGCTGGTCCTGGTCGCTTCTGGAGGGGACTCTCGGGGACTCTTGTTCTGTTAGTCATAGCGATAGTATGGAGGTCTTGGGGGTCCAGGGAGGCAACGCTCTGTCGGGGCTGGCCCTGGACCTTCCTGCCCTCGGGTGTCCGGGAAGGCAACGCCTTGTCGGGGCTGGTCCTGGTCATTCCTGAGGGGGATTTCCTGGGGTTTAGCTTAATTTTATTTATTTTTTAATTTTAGTTTTAGTGTTTAGTTTCCCGGTGGGACGGGGGACCCCACCTGTACTCACCTTAACCCTATAGGAGGGAGAAATGTGAGACCCAACTTCAGCCCTGATCGGCCAGGCTAGGGGAAACCTAGCGGTGTTAACAACTGGTCTGTGCTGGTCAGGTCAGGTACGTATGCGACCCCCCTGGGTTCCGCTTCTAGGAACAGCACGCAGGGTGCGGTGGTCCAGGGCATCAGGACCTTAATCGTAGCCCAGTCTTCTATGAGGGTTAGCCTCACCATTGCACAGCCCATGGTGCACCACACACGTCCAATTTGAACAGACCCACAATCCAGTTGGACTCTTTCAAATCTTTACATAATCCCCAAAATTACCATCCCCTGGTCCAGCTTAGGTGACCAGGCCGTGGATGCAACGGGACCTAGGGGTTGTCTATAAATCCTGAAATTGTGATACCTTAAACAGTCCCAGAAGAAACCTCAAAACTGATGTAAAACTAAATCAAATTAACTTTCAACTTGACCACTGAAACTGAACTAGAGGGAAAATAATATCAACTAAAATCTTTATTTCTTAGCAACAATAGGAAGACTCAAATAATACAAAAAGCCCCTTTCCTCCCTTTTAATAATACTAACAATAATAATAATAATTATTATAATAACAACAAAGGAGAAGAACAACAACATAAAAATAACAACAACAAAATGATAATAAACAACTCTAATCCAAACCTTTAGCTTTAAAGAAAACCAATATAACACTAAAATCATTGAACAAGTCTTAAGGACAAAAGAAAAAAAGACAAAAAGAAACAAAAAAGTAGATTTTAATATTAAAATCCCAGAAGAAACCTCAAAACTGATGGAAAACTAAAACTACAAATTAACTTCCAACTTGACCACTGAAACTGAACTGTAGAGGGAAAATAATATCAACTAAAATCTCTGTTACTTAACAACAAGAGGAAGACTCAAGCAACACAAAAAGCCCCTTTCCTCCCTTCCTTTTTTTAATAATACTAACAATAATAATAATAATAACAACAAAGGAGAATAACAACAACAAAATGACAATAAACAACTCTAATCCAAACCTTTAGCTTTAAAGAAAACCAATATAACACTAAAATCATTGAACAAGTCTTAAGGACAAAAGAAAAAAGACAAAAAGAAACAAAAAAGTAGATTTTAATATGAAAACCTACTAATTAAGGAACACACCCCGGGAAGTGATCAATCCCGGCGGGGCCTCCCTCGGGTGAGAGTGTCTAGTGATAATGGCCGAAACACTCAAGGATCCCGGGGTCCACTACTGATGATGTGTTCCTAAAAGATCAAAAATTCAAAAGAAAACCTAAAACCTTGATCCTTAGTAACAATTAATTCAAATCCAATCCTACCTAATTACCCTTTATTACCAAAAAAATAAAAATTATCCCAAAACTATCTGTCACCTCGTGATAGATGGGGTTTATAAAAAATACTGTAAATAAATAAACACAAAATACGACAAAAACATACAAGGACCGATCAAGGCTTCAGATGTCCAAGGAAAATCCTCTGAAAGAATTCTATAAAAATAAAAAGACAAAAAAAGAAAAAAATAGTAAGTCAGTTACTATAAAATAAAAAACATTGAAGCTTAAATCCACACAATTACAATAAAAGAATTATAGGAACCTTCTATATAATCTGGTTCAAAATAGGGTAGGCTTCCTAAAATTTAGATCCAAAAAACTAAAACACACCAAAACCCCCCCCTTTTTTTTTCTTCTTTTTTCTTTCCTATCTCTCTTTCTCCCTCTTGTGCTCCCCTCTTTTCCTTTTCCCCCCCCTTTTTTTCCACAAAAAAGAATTTTTCTCTCTCTCTCTCTCTCACTCCCCCTTTTTTTCTCTCTCCTTTGTTTCCTTTTCTTTTGCTTATCCCTAACTCTCTTCTCCTTTCTTACCTAACCTTAACTCTCTTC
>NW_026117117.1:0-13193 GCF_001640805.2 Lates calcarifer | reverse complement strand
TTTACCCTTATCAGACCTCAACCTTAACCTTATCTATCCTACCCCTAACCTAACTGGGACCTCATACCATTTGACAAACCCCTTAATTTAACCTAATGAGACCTCAATCTTAACCTTTAAAATACAATCTAAAAACATCAGAAGGTTAATCATACTCTGTATTAATCCGGATCCAGAACCCTACACCCTAGAAAGAGGAACAAAATATACTCCAAAACCTAACCCTAACCTACGGGACTAAAAATAGAACTACTGTTGTAGATGGGGCACATTGTACGGGGAGCCTAGTAGCGATATGCGTCGGCCCGTGCATTTCCTTTGACCCTCTACACCAAACCGTTGAGTCGGCGGACCAAACGGGGAGGATCAAAGAGATATTCTACTAACCCTAACCCGCCTGTGCCATCGGACAGTCCGGGTTCCCTAGAGACACAAGTGCCCTTATTCTAACATCTACTCTGTTCTAACATCTACCTTTGCTTTCCTCTCCTTCCTTCCCCTGGGGGGATCTTTGATTCCCTTTTCTGGGGGGCAGGGAGAAACAGGTTAAGCCTAGTCCGCGCGGGGCTGTGGTGAAGCGTAAGATCAGCCTTAGCG
Organism: Lates calcarifer; assembly: GCF_001640805.2. Taxonomy (NCBI): domain Eukaryota; kingdom Metazoa; phylum Chordata; class Actinopteri; family Centropomidae; genus Lates; species Lates calcarifer. The sequence goes on along the minus strand of NW_026117117.1, from coordinate 12,596 downwards.
CTGTGACGATCCCACAGCTTACCTGTTCCTACTCCCGTCCTCTTTCTTTTCTTTCTCTCTCTCTCTCTCTCTCTCTCTGTCCCTCTTCTCCTTAGACAACTTAATTCATCTGGATCCGTTTATCAGTTCAATCACCCTTACTTACTGTATTTCTCCTCCAAAAAAATTCCCCTTTCTTTTGGGAACCCGATCACCTGAAATATAAATATATAAAAATATAAAAAATATAAAAACACTTAAAAATACAATCTAAAACAACCAGAAGGTCAACCCTACTCGGAATTAATTCTGATCCAGAACCCTAAACCCCCAAAAGGAGTAACAAAATATAATCCAACTCTCAGACTTAACCCTAACCTATGGGACTAAAATTAGAACTACTGTTGTAGATAGGGCACATTGTACGGGGAGCCTAGTAGCGATATGCGTCGGCCCGTGCATTTCCTTTGACCCTCCACACCAAACCGTTGAGTCGGCGGACCAAACGGGGAGGATCAAAGAGATATTCTACTAAACCTAACCCGCCTGTGCCATCGGACAGTCCGGGTTCCCTAGAGACACAAGTGCCCCTTATTCTAACATCTACTCTATCCTAATCTACCTCTGCTCTTCTCTCCCTTCCCTCCCCTGGGGGATCTTGGATTCCCTTTGGGGGGGCAGGGGGAAACAGGTTAAGCCTAATCCGGCTGGGCTGTGGTGAAGCGTAAAATCAGCCTTAGTGCTGTGACGATCCCACAGCTTATACCTGTTCCTACCCCTTCCTCTTTTCTCTTTTCTCTCTCTCTCTCTCTCTCTCTCTCTCTCTCTCTCTCTCTCTCTCTCTCTCTCTCTCTCTCTCTCTCTCTCTCTCCCCTCTCTCTCCCTAGACAACTTAATTCATCTGGATCAGTTTATCAGTACAATCACCCTTACTTACTGTATTTCCTCCAAAAAATTCCCCTTTCTTTTGGGAACCCGATCACCTGAAATATAAAAATATAAAAAATATAAAAACACAAAAATTATATTAAAAACCTAGATTTCTTATTACTTAAACATACCTTTGACATTTCACCCCTCTGAGACTCAAGGAGAATGAATCTAAACAACACTCACAACTTTAGAAGGAACCTACCAACGGTAATTCTAGATTTTGACCAGAAGATGGAGCCCTTGCCCTATTTATCTCTTACCCAGCCAAATGAGAAGAATAAATACTAGATTAGCTTCTACATGTTTTATATTAATATTAATATTAATTTTATTATTTATTATGTATTAATTATAATAATAAAAATAATAAAAAATAACAACACTAAAACCTTATCACTACAGATTTTCTTTTACATATACCCCCTGACCACAGTGAATACTGTGTTTTTCAGGGGGGATAAAGACCACAAGGGCCAACAAGGGACAGGAAAATGCCCTTTACTATAATAAAAATTAAAAACAACTAAAACTGCCAGTTAGAAACCTAATATCTATTGCCCACCACATCAACTCGGGGTACCATAACCCCCATCCCAGAAAAAAATACCTTTAAAAACTTGTTTTAAGTTCATCAACTTTTCAAGAAAATGATTTTCTGGATCAAGGAGATGATCGGGAAACACCTAAGTCCAAAAACTAGAAGGTAACAACCTTAATAAACACAGAATAAAGCAATAAAATATTAAGGACTAAAACCTAAAGGATCATGGGATATAGGAAGTAGTAATTTGATTGGTTAGATAGAAGAACAAAGCCAAAACTATTTTTAATCAATACACAAGGAAAATTAAACAGAATTAAACCAAATAAGAACCCCCACAAAACTTAAAACTCAGGAAAATGATATAGTTCATTTAAAACCACTCTAAGGTGGATTATAACACCAATTAAATGCATTTTAAAGTAAGGTTTTCCCAAGCCTAAAAAAATAGTATAAGGTGAAAAGGACCATGGGTAAGACAGCAAAATAAGGTTTAACAGAAAAATTAATCTAATCCAATGTCTAAAAAATCTAAAAACAATCTACCAACATTAATTGACCCTGAAACCAAAACATTGCACAATGATAAAATTCAATACAATAACTGAGCAACCTTAAAACCTGAAACCTGACCCTGGAAAGACCACACCAAGAAGAGATTAGACCCAAAAAGACCCCCTAAAATCCAAAGCCCTCAAACTGAACTGCGGACGTTTTAAAGAGGTATGTATAAGCAGCCCCGGGGTCTTTGACACTGGATGTTGCCTGTTAAAACCAAAACCAACTGTTCCCGGGTCGTGCGGTGTATGGGGCACGGGAGTAGTAAACTAGAGAGAGGGGTGATAGCATGGGAGTCAGGGAGGCCCGGGGAGGCAACGCTCGGTCGGGGCTGGCCCTGGGCTTTCTTACCTCTGAGGTGACTGGGAAGGCAACGCTCTGTCGGGGCTGGTCCTGGTCGCTTCTGGAGGGGACTCTCGGGGACTCTTGTTCTGTTAGTCATAGCGATAGTATGGAGGTCTTGGGGGTCCAGGGAGGCAACGCTCTGTCGGGGCTGGCCCTGGACCTTCCTGCCCTCGGGTGTCCGGGAAGGCAACGCCTTGTCGGGGCTGGTCCTGGTCATTCCTGAGGGGGATTTCCTGGGGTTTAGCTTAATTTTATTTATTTTTTAATTTTAGTTTTAGTGTTTAGTTTCCCGGTGGGACGGGGACCCCACCTGTACTCACCTTAACCCTATAGGAGGGAGAAATGTGAGACCCAACTTCAGCCCTGATCGGCCAGGCTAGGGGAAACCTAGCGGTGTTAACAACTGGTCTGTGCTGGTCAGGTCAGGTACGTATGCGACCCTGGGTTCCGCTTCTAGGAACAGCACGCAGGGTGCGGTGGTCCAGGGCATCAGGACCTTAATCGTAGCCCAGTCTTCTATGAGGGTTAGCCTCACCATTGCACAGCCCATGGTGCACCACACACGTCCAATTTGAACAGACCCACAATCCAGTTGGACTCTTTCAAATCTTTACATAATCCCCAAAATTACCATCCCCTGGTCCAGCTTAGGTGACCAGGCCGTGGATGCAACGGGACCTAGGGGTTGTCTATAAATCCTGAAATTGTGATACCTTAAACAGTCCCAGAAGAAACCTCAAAACTGATGTAAAACTAAATCAAATTAACTTTCAACTTGACCACTGAAACTGAACTAGAGGGAAAATAATATCAACTAAAATCTTTATTTCTTAGCAACAATAGGAAGACTCAAATAATACAAAAAGCCCCTTTCCTCCCTTTTAATAATACTAACAATAATAATAATAATTATTATAATAACAACAAAGGAGAAGAACAACAACATAAAAATAACAACAACAAAATGATAATAAACAACTCTAATCCAAACCTTTAGCTTTAAAGAAAACCAATATAACACTAAAATCATTGAACAAGTCTTAAGGACAAAAGAAAAAAAGACAAAAAGAAACAAAAAAGTAGATTTTAATATTAAAATCCCAGAAGAAACCTCAAAACTGATGGAAAACTAAAACTACAAATTAACTTCCAACTTGACCACTGAAACTGAACTGTAGAGGGAAAATAATATCAACTAAAATCTCTGTTACTTAACAACAAGAGGAAGACTCAAGCAACACAAAAAGCCCCTTTCCTCCCTTTCTTTTAATAATACTAACATAATAATAATAATAACAACAAAGGAGAATAACAAACAACAAAATGACAATAAACAACTCTAATCCAAACCTTTAGCTTTAAAGAAAACCAATATAACACTAAAATCATTGAACAAGTCTTAAGGACAAAAGAAAAAAAGACAAAAAGAAACAAAAAAGTAGATTTTAATATGAAAACCTACTAATTAAGGAACACACCCCGGGAAGTGATCAATCCCGGCGGGGCCTCCCTCGGGTGAGAGTGTCTAGTGATAATGGCCGAAACACTCAAGGATCCCGGGGTCCACTACTGATGATGTGTTCCTAAAAGATCAAAAATTCAAAAGAAAACCTAAAACCTTGATCCTTAGTAACAATTAATTCAAATCCAATCCTACCTAATTACCTTTATTACCAAAAAAATAAAAATTATCCCAAAACTATCTGTCACCTCGTGATAGATGGGGGTTTATAAAAAATACTGTAAATAAATAAACACAAAATACGACAAAAACATACAAGGACCGATCAAGGCTTCAGATGTCCAAGGAAAATCCTCTGAAAGAATTCTATAAAAATAAAAAGACAAAAAAAAAAAAATAGTAAGTCAGTTACTATAAAAAAAAAACATTGAAGCTTAAATCCACACAATTACAATAAAAGAATTATAGAACCTTCTATATAATCTGGTTCAAAATAGGGTAGGCTTCCTAAATTTAGATCCAAAAAACTAAACACCACCCAAAACCCCCCCTTTTTTTTTCTCTCTTTTTCTTTCCCTCTCTCTCTTTCCCTCTTCCACAAAAAGAATTTTTCTCTCTCTCTCTCTCTCTCTCCCCCTTTTTTTTCTCTCTCTTTGTTTCTTTTTCTTTTGCTTATCCCTAACTCTCTTCTCCTTTCTTACCTAACCTTAACTCTTTCCTTCCTTGTCCAACCCTAACCCTAACCCTAACCCTAACCCTAACCCTAACCCTAACCTAACCTAACCCTAACCCTAACCCTAACCCTAACCCTAACCCTAAACCCTAACCCTCTCTAACCCTAACCTTAACCCTAACCTTCCTAACCTAACCTTAACCTCTCCCATCCTATGCCCTAACCCTAACCCTCTCTGACTCTAACCCTAACTCTCCTTCCTAACCCTAACCTTCCTCTCCCATCTCCTTTTCCTAACCCTAACCTCTCCTATAACGAACTATCCTACCCTAACCTAACCCTCTCTGACTCTAACCCTAACTCTCCTTCCTAACCTAACAAACCCTAACCTAAACCCTAACCTTAACATCCTATGCCCTAACCTAACCTCTCTTCTAACCCTAACCCTGCCTAACCCTAACCCTGCCCCCTAACCCTCTGACTTAACCTTAATCTTTCATTCCTTCTTGTTCAACCTGACCCTAACTCTCCCATTTCCTTATCCTAACCCTAACCTCCTCTCAGGCCCTAACCCTAACCCTTTCTCTTCCCTAACCCTAATCCTAACCTCTCCATCTCTTGCCCTAACCCTAACCCGAAACCTAACCCTAACCTTAGTCCTTTTATATCCTACCCCTAACCCTAATTGGGACCTCATACCATTAACAAACCCTTAATTTACCCTTATCAGACCTCAACCTTAACCTTATCTATCCTACCCCTAACCCTAACTGGGACCTCATACCATTTGACAAACCCCTTAATTTAACCTAATGAGACCTCAATCTTAACCTTTAAAATACAATCTAAAAACATCAGAAGGTTAATCATACTCTGTATTAATCCGGATCCAGAACCCTACACCCTAGAAAGAGGAACAAAATATACTCCAAAACCTAACCCTAACCTACGGGACTAAAATAGAACTACTGTTGTAGATGGGGCACATTGTACGGGGAGCCTAGTAGCGATATGCGTCGGCCCGTGCATTTCCTTTGACCCTCTACACCAAACCGTTGAGTCGGCGGACCAAACGGGGAGGATCAAAGAGATATTCTACTAACCCTAACCCGCCTGTGCCATCGGACAGTCCGGGTTCCCTAGAGACACAAGTGCCCCTTATTCTAACATCTACTCTGTTCTAACATCTACCTTTGCTTTCCTCTCCCTTCCTTCCCTGGGGGATCTTTGATTCCCTTTTCTGGGGGGCAGGGAGAAACAGGTTAAGCCTAGTCCGGCGGGGCTGTGGTGAAGCGTAAGATCAGCCTTAGCGCTGTGACGATCCCACAGCTTGTACCTGTTCCTACTCCCGTCCTCTTTCTTTTCTTTCTCTCTCTCTCTCTCTCTCTCTCTGTCCCTCTCTCTCCTTAGACAACTTAATTCATCTGGATCCGTTTATCAGTTCAATCACCCTTACTTACTGTATTCTCCTCCAAAAAAATTCCCCTTTCTTTTGGGAACCCGATCACCTGAAATATAAATATATAAAAATATAAAAATATAAAACACTTAAAATACAATCTAAAACAACCAGAAGGTCAACCCTACTCGGAATTAATTCTGATCCAGAACCCTAAACCCCCAAAAGGAGTAACAAAATATAATCCAACTCTCAGACTTAACCCTAACCTATGGGACTAAAATTAGAACTACTGTTGTAGATAGGGCACATTGTACGGGGAGCCTAGTAGCGATATGCGTCGGCCCGTGCATTTCCTTTGACCCTCCACACCAAACCGTTGAGTCGGCGGACCAAACGGGGAGGATCAAAGAGATATTCTACTAAACCTAACCCGCCTGTGCCATCGGACAGTCCGGGTTCCCTAGAGACACAAGTGCCCCTTATTCTAACATCTACTCTATCCTAACATCTACCTCTGCTCTTCTCTCCCTTCCCTCCCCTGGGGGGATCTTGGATTCCCTTTGGGGGGGCAGGGGGAAACAGGTTAAGCCTAATCCGGCTGGGCTGTGGTGAAGCGTAAAATCAGCCTTAGTGCTGTGACGATCCCACAGCTTATACCTGTTCCTACCCCTTCCTCTTTTTCTCTTTTTCTCTCTCTCTCTCTCTCTCTCTCTCTCTCTCTCTCTCTCTCTCTCTCTCTCTCTCTCTCTGTCCCTCTCTCTCCCTAGACAACTTAATTCATCTGGATCAGTTTATCAGTACAATCACCCTTACTTACTGTATTTCTCCTCCAAAAAATTCCCCTTTCTTTTGGGAACCCGATCACCTGAAATATAAAAATATAAAAAATATAAAAACACAAAAATTATATTAAAACCTAGATTTCTTATTACTTAAACATACCTTTGACATTTCACCCCTCTGAGACTCAAGGGAAGAATGAATCTAAACAACACTCACAACTTTAGAAGGAACCTACCAACGGTAATTCTAGATTTTGACCAGAAGATGGAGCCCTTGCCCTATTTATCTCTTACCCAACCAAAGAGAAGATAATACTAGATTAGCTTCTACATGTTTTATATTAATATTAATATTAATTTTATTATTTATTATGTATTAATTATAATAATAAAAATAATAAAAAATAACAACACTAAAACCTTATCACTACAGATTTTCTTTTACATATACCCCCTGACCACAGTGAATACTGTGTTTTTCAGGGGGGATAAAGACCACAAGGGCCAACAAGGGACAGGAAAATGCCCTTTACTATAATAAAAATTAAAAACAACTAAAACTGCCAGTTAGAAACCTAATATCTATTGCCCACCACATCAACTCGGGGTACCATAACCCCCATCCCAGAAAAAATACCTTTAAAAACTTGTTTTAAGTTCATCAACTTTTCAAGAAAATGATTTTCTGGATCAAGGAGATGATCGGGAAACACCTAAGTCCAAAAACTAGAAGGTAACAACCTTAATAAACACAGAATAAAGCAATAAAATATTAAGGACTAAAACCTAAAGGATCATGGGATATAGGAAGTAGTAATTTGATTGGTTAGATAGAAGAACAAAGCCAAAACTATTTTTAATCATACACAAGGAAAATTAAACAGAATTAAACCAAATTAAACAGAATTAAACCAAATAAGAACCCCACAAAACTTAAAACTCAGGAAAATGATATAGTTCATTTAAAACCACTCTAAGGTGGATTATAACACCAATTAAATGCATTTTAAAGTAAGGTTTTCCCAAGCCTAAAAAAATAGTATAAGGTGAAAAGGACCATGGGTAAGACAGCAAAATAAGGTTTAACAGAAAAATTAATCTAATCCAATGTCTAAAAAATCTAAAAACAATCTACCAACATTAATTGACCCTGAAAATTGCACAATGATAAAATTCAATACAATAACTGAGCAACCTTAAAACCTGAAACCTGACCCTGGAAAGACCACACCAAGAAGAGATTAGACCCAAAAAGACCCCCTAAAATCCAAAGCCCTCAAAACTGAACTGCGGACGTTTTAAAGAGGTATGTATAAGCAGCCCCGGGGTCTTTGACACTGGATGTTGCCTGTTAAAACCAAAACCAACTGTTCCCGGGGTCGTGCGGTGTATGGGGCACGGGAGTAGTAAACTAGAGAGAGGGGTGATAGCATGGGAGTCAGGGAGGCCCGGGGAGGCAACGCTCGGTCGGGGCTGCCCTGGGCTTTCTTACCTCTGAGGTGACTGGGAAGGCAACGCTCTGTCGGGGCTGGTCCTGGTCGCTTCTGGAGGGGACTCTCGGGGACTCTTGTTCTGTTAGTCATAGCGATAGTATGGAGGTCTTGGGGGTCCAGGGAGGCAACGCTCTGTCGGGGCTGGCCCTGGACCTTCCTGCCCTCGGGGTGTCCGGGAAGGCAACGCCTTGTCGGGGCTGGTCCTGGTCATTCCTGAGGGGATTTCCTGGGGTTTAGCTTAATTTTATTTATTTTTTAATTTTAGTTTTAGTGTTTAGTTTCCCGGTGGGACGGGGGACCCCACCTGTACTCACCTTAACCCTATAGGAGGGAGAAATGTGAGACCCAACTTCAGCCCTGATCGGCCAGGCTAGGGGAAACCTAGCGGTGTTAACAACTGGTCTGTGCTGGTCAGGTCAGGTACGTATGCGACCCCCCTGGGTTCCGCTTCTAGGAACAGCACGCAGGGTGCGGTGGTCCAGGGCATCAGGACCTTAATCGTAGCCCAGTCTTCTATGAGGGTTAGCCTCACCATTGCACAGCCCATGGTGCACCACACACAATTTGAACAGACCCACAATCCAGTTGGACTCTTTCAAATCTTTACATAATCCCCAAAATTACCATCCCCTGGTCCAGCTTAGGTGACCAGGCCGTGGATGCAACGGGACCTAGGGGTTGTCTATAAATCCTGAAATTGTGATACCTTAAACAGTCCCAGAAGAAACCTCAAAACTGATGTAAAACTAAATCAAATTAACTTTCAACTTGACCACTGAAACTGAACTAGAGGGAAAATAATATCAACTAAAATCTTTATTTCTTAGCAACAATAGGAAGACTCAAATAATACAAAAAGCCCCTTTCCTCCCTTTTAATAATACTAACAATAATAATAATAATTATTATAATAACAACAAAGGAAAGAACAACAACAAAAATAACAACAACAAAATGATAATAAACAACTCTAATCCAAACCTTTAGCTTTAAAGAAAACCAATATAACACTAAAATCATTGAACAAGTCTTAAGGACAAAAGAAAAAAAGACAAAAAGAAACAAAAAAAGTAGATTTTAATATTAAAATCCCAGAAGAAACCTCAAAACTGATGGAAAACTAAAACTACAAATTAACTTCCAACTTGACCACTGAAACTGAACTGTAGAGGGAAATAATATCAACTAAATCTCTGTTACTTAACAACAAGAGGAAGACTCAAGCAACACAAAAAGCCCCTTTCCTCCCTTTTCTTTTAATAATACTAACAATAATAATAATAATAACAACAAAGGAGAATAACAACAACAAAATGACAATAAACAACTCTAATCCAAACCTTTAGCTTTAAAGAAAACCAATATAACACTAAAATCATTGAACAAGTCTTAAGGACAAAAGAAAAAAAGACAAAAAGAAACAAAAAAGTAGATTTTAATATTAAAACCTACTAATTAAGGAACACACCCCGGGAAGTGATCAATCCCGGCGGGCCTCCCTCGGGTGAGAGTGTCTAGTGATAATGGCCGAAACACTCAAGGATCCCGGGGTCCACTGATGATGTGTTCCTAAAAGATCAAAAATTCAAAAGAAAACCTAAAACCTTGATCCTTAGTAACAATTAATTCAAATCCAATCCTACCTAATTACCCTTTATTACCAAAAAAATAAAAATTATCCCAAAACTATCTGTCACCTCGTGATAGATGGGGGTTTATAAAAAATACTGTAAATAAATAAACACAAAATACGACAAAAACATACAAGGACCGATCAAGGCTTCAGATGTCCAAGGAAAATCCTCTGAAAGAATTCTATAAAAATAAAAAGACAAAAAAAGAAAAAAATAGTAAGTCAGTTACTATAAAATAAAAACATTGAAGCTTAAATCCACACAATTACAATAAAAGAATTATAGGAACCTTCTATATAATCTGGTTCAAAATAGGGTAGGCTTCCTAAATTTAGATCCAAAAAACTAAACACCACCCAAAACCCCCCCTTTTTTTTTCTTCTCTCTTTTCTTTCCCTATCTCTCTTTCTCCCTCTTGTGCTCCCTCTTTTCCTTTTCCCCCCCTTTTTTTTCCACAAAAAGAATTTTTCTCTCTCTCTCTCTCTCTCTCTCTCCTCCCCCTTTTTTTCTCTCTCCTTTGTTTCCTTTTTCTTTTGCTTATCCCTAACTCTCTTCTCCTTTCTTACCTAACCTTAACTCTCTTTCCTTCCTTGTCCAACCCTAACCCTAACCCTAACCCCTAACCCTAACCCTAACCCTAACCCTAACCCTAACCCTAACCCCTAACCCCCTCTCTAACCCTAACCCTAACCCTAACCTAACCCTAACCCCTAACTAACCCTAACCCTAACCTTAACCTAACCTAACCCTTAATCCTATGCCCTAACCTAACCCTCTCTGACTCTAACCCTAACTCTCCTTCCTAACCCTAACCTTCCTCTCCCATCTCCTTTTCTAACCCTAACCTCTCCCACCCTCTCTAACCATAACCTTAACCCTCCTTCCTAACCTAACCCTAACCCTCCTCCTATGCCCTAACCCTAACCCTCTCTGACTCTAACCCTAACTCTCCTTCCTAACCCTAACCTTCCTCTCCCATCTCCTTTTCCTAACCTAACCTCTCCTACCTTTCTAACCCTAACCTAACCTCTCCCATCCTATGCCCTAACCCTAACCCTCTCTGACTCTAACCCTAACTTTCCTGCCTAACCCTAACCCTCCCTCCCATCTCCTTATCCTAACCCTAACCTCTCTCACAGCTTGCCCTAACCCTAACCCTAACCCTCTCTTTTCCCTAACCCTAACCCTCTCTGACTCCAACCCTAACTCTCTTCCCTTGCCTAACCTTCTTTCATTCCTCTTGTTCAACCCCCCTAACTCTCCCATTTCCTTATCCTAACCCTAACCTCCCCTCCTCAGGCCCTAACCCTAACCCTTTCTCTTCCCTAACCCTAATCCTAACCTCTCCCATCTCTTGCCCTAACCCTAACCCGAAACCCTAACCCTAACCTTAGTCCTTTTATATCCTACCCCTAACCCTAATTGGGACCTCATACCATTAACAAACCCCTTAATTTACCCTTATCAGACCTCAACCTTAACCTTATCTATCCTACCCCTAACCCTAACTGGGACCTCATACCATTTGACAAACCCCTTAATTTAACCTAATGAGACCTCAATCTTAACCTTTAAAATACAATCTAAAAATCAGAAGGTTAATCATACTCTGTATTAATCCGGATCCAGAACCCTACACCCTAGAAAGAGGAACAAAATATACTCCAAAACCTAACCTAACCTACGGGACTAAAAATAGAACTACTGTTGTAGATGGGGCACATTGTACGGGGAGCCTAGTAGCGATATGCGTCGGCCCGTGCATTTCCTTTGACCCTCTACACCAAACCGTTGAGTCGGCGGACCAAACGGGGAGGATCAAAGATATTCTACTAACCCTAACCCGCCTGTGCCATCGGACAGTCCGGGTTCCCTAGAGACACAAGTGCCCCTTATTCTAACATCTACTCTGTTCTAACATCTACCTTTGCTTTCCTCTCCCTTCCTTCCCCTGGGGGGATCTTTGATTCCCTTTTCTGGGGGGGCAGGGAGAAACAGGTTAAGCCTAGTCCGGCGGGGCTGTGGTGAAGCGTAAGATCAGCCTTAGCGCTGTGACGATCCCACAGCTTGTACCTGTTCCTACTCCCGTCCTCTTTCTTTTTCTTTCTCTCTCTCTCTCTCTCTCTCTCTGTCCTCTCTCTCCTTAGACAACTTAATTCATCTGGATCCGTTTATCAGTTCAATCACCCTTACTTACTGTATTTCTCCTCCAAAAAAATTCCCCTTTCTTTTGGGAACCCGATCACCTGAAATATAAATATATAAAAATATAAAATATAAAACACTTAAAAATACAATCTAAAACAACCAGAAGGTCAACCTACTCGGAATTAATTCTGATCCAGAACCCTAAACCCCCAAAAGGAGTAACAAAATATAATCCAACTCTCAGACTTAACCCTAACCTATGGGAAAAATTAGAACTACTGTTGTAGATAGGGCACATTGTACGGGGAGCCTAGTAGCGATATGCGTCGGCCGTGCATTTCCTTTGACCCTCCACACCAAACCGTTGAGTCGGCGGACCAAACGGGGAGGATCAAAGAGATATTCTACTAAACCTAACCCGCCTGTGCCATCGGACAGTCCGGGTTCCCTAGAGACACAAGTGCCCCTTATTCTAACATCTACTCTATCCTAACATCTACCTCTGCTCTTCTCTCCCTTCCCTCCCCTGGGGGGATCTTGGATTCCCTTTGGGGGGGCAGGGGGAAACAGGTTAAGCCTAATCCGGCTGGGCTGTGGTGAAGCGTAAAATCAGCCTTAGTGCTGTGACGATCCCACAGCTTATACC
>NW_026117116.1:0-18421 GCF_001640805.2 Lates calcarifer | reverse complement strand
GACAACTTAATTCATCTGGATCAGTTTATCAGTACAATCACCCTTACTTACTGTATTTCTCCTCCAAAAAATTCCCCTTTCTTTTGGGAACCCGATCACCTGAAATATAAAAATATAAAAAATATAAAAACACAAAAAATTATATTAAAAACCTAGATTTCTTATTACTTAAACATACCTTTGACATTTCACCCCTCTGAGACTCAAGGAAGAATGAATCTAAACAACACTCACAACTTTAGAAGGAACCTACCAACGGTAATTCTAGATTTTGACCAGAAGATGGAGCCCTTGCCCTATTTATCTCTTACCCAACCAAAGGAGAAGAATAAATACTAGATTAGCTTCTACATGTTTTATATTAATATTAATATTAATTTTATATTTTATTATGTATTAATTATAATAATAAAAAATAATAAAAATAACAACACTAAAACCTTATCACTACAGATTTTCTTTTACATATACCCCCTGACCACAGTGAATACTGTGTTTTTTCAGGGGGGATAAAGACCAAGGGCCAACAAGGGACAGGAAAATGCCCTTTACTATAATAAAAATTAAAAAACAACTAAAACTGCCAGTTAGAAACCTAATATCTATTGCCCACCACATCAACTCGGGGTACCATAACCCCCATCCCAGAAAAAAATACCTTTAAAAACTTGTTTTAAGTTCATCAACTTTTCAAGAAAATGATTTTCTGGATCAAGGAGATGATCGGGAAACACCTAAGTCCAAAAACTAGAAGGTAACAACCTTAATAAACACAGAATAAAGCAATAAAATATTAAGGACTAAAACCTAAAGGATCATGGGATATAGGAAGTAGTAATTTGATTGGTTAGATAGAAGAACAAAGCCAAAACTATTTTTAATCAATACACAAGGAAAATTAAACAGAATTAAACCAAATAAGAACCCCCCACAAAACTTAAAACTCAGGAAAATGATATAGTTCATTTAAAACCACTCTAAGGTGGATTATAACACCAATTAAATGCATTTTAAAGTAAGGTTTTCCCAAGCCTAAAAAAATAGTATAAGGTGAAAAGGACCATGGGTAAGACAGCAAAATAAGGTTTAACAGAAAAATTAATCTAATCCAATGTCTAAAAAATCTAAAAACAATCTACCAACATTAATTGACCCTGAAACCAAAACATTGCACAATGATAAAATTCAATACAATAACTGAGCAACCTTAAAACCTGAAATCTGACCCTGGAAAGACCACACCAAGAAGAGATTAGACCCAAAAAGACCCCCTAAAATCCAAAGCCCTCAAAACTGAACTGCGGACGTTTTAAAGAGGTAGGTATAAGCAGCCCCGGGGTCTTTGACACTGGATGTTGCCTGTTAAAACCAAAACCAACTGTTCCCGGGGTCGTGCGGTGTATGGGGCACGGGAGTAGTAAACTAGAGAGAGGGGTGATAGCATGGGAGTCAGGGAGGCCCGGGGAGGCAACGCTCGGTCGGGGCTGGCCCTGGGCTTTCTTACCTCTGAGGTGACTGGGAAGGCAACGCTCTGTCGGGGCTGGTCCTGGTCGCTTCTGGAGGGGACTCTCGGGGACTCTTGTTCTGTTAGTCATAGCGATAGTATGGAGGTCTTGGGGGTCCAGGGAGGCAACGCTCTGTCGGGGCTGGCCCTGGACCTTCCTGCCCTCGGGGTGTCCGGGAAGGCAACGCCTTGTCGGGGCTGGTCCTGGTCATTCCTGAGGGGGATTTCCTGGGGTTTAGCTTAATTTTATTTATTTTTTAATTTTAGTTTTAGTGTTTAGTTTCCCGGTGGGACGGGGGACCCCACCTGTACTCACCTTAACCCTATAGGAGGGAGAAATGTGAGACCCAACTTCAGCCCTGATCGGCCAGGCTAGGGGAAACCTAGCGGTGTTAACAACTGGTCTGTGCTGGTCAGGTCAGGTACGTATGCGACCCCCTGGGTTCCGCTTCTAGGAACAGCACGCAGGGTGCGGTGGTCCAGGGCATCAGGACCTTAATCGTAGCCCAGTCTTCTATGAGGGTTAGCCTCACCATTGCACAGCCCATGGTGCACCACACACGTCCAATTTGAACAGACCCACAATCCAGTTGGACTCTTTCAAATCTTTACATAATCCCCAAAATTACCATCCCCTGGTCCAGCTTAGGTGACCAGGCCGTGGATGCAACGGGACCTAGGGGTTGTCTATAAATCCTGAAATTGTGATACCTTAAACAGTCCCAGAAGAAACCTCAAAACTGATGTAAAACTAAATCAAATTAACTTTCAACTTGACCACTGAAACTGAACTAGAGGGAAAATAATATCAACTAAAATCTTTATTTCTTAGCAACAATAGGAAGACTCAAATAATACAAAAAGCCCCTTTCCTCCCTTTTAATAATACTAACAATAATAATATAATTATTATAATAACAACAAAGGAGAAGAACAACAACATAAAAATAACAACAACAAAATGATAATAAACAACTCTAATCCAAACCTTTAGCTTTAAAGAAAACCAATATAACACTAAAATCATTGAACAAGTCTTAAGGACAAAAGAAAAAAAGACAAAAAGAAACAAAAAAGTAGATTTTAATATTAAAATCCCAGAAGAAACCTCAAAACTGATGGAAAACTAAAACTACAAATTAACTTCCAACTTGACCACTGAAACTGAACTGTAGAGGGAAAATAATATCAACTAAAATCTCTGTTACTTAACAACAAGAGGAAGACTCAAGCAACACAAAAAGCCCCTTTCCTCCCTTCTTTTTTTAATAATACTAACAATAATAATAATAATAACAACAAAGGAGAATAACAACAACAAAATGACAATAAACAACTCTAATCCAAACCTTTAGCTTTAAAGAAAACCAATATAACACTAAAATCATTGAACAAGTCTTAAGGACAAAAGAAAAAAAGACAAAAAGAAACAAAAAAGTAGATTTTAATATGAAAACCTACTAATTAAGGAACACACCCCGGGAAGTGATCAATCCCGGCGGGGCCTCCCTCGGGTGAGAGTGTCTAGTGATAATGGCCGAAACACTCAAGGATCCCGGGGTCCACTACTGATGATGTGTTCCTAAAAGATCAAAAATTCAAAAGAAAACCTAAAACCTTGATCCTTAGTAACAATTAATTCAAATCCAATCCTACCTAATTACCCTTTATTACCAAAAAAATAAAAATTATCCCAAAACTATCTGTCACCTCGTGATAGATGGGGGTTTATAAAAAATACTGTAAATAAATAAACACAAAAATACGACAAAAACATACAAGGACCGATCAAGGCTTCAGATGTCCAAGGAAAATCCTCTGAAAGAATTCTATAAAAATAAAAATAAAAAGACAAAAAAAGAAAAAAATAGTAAGTCAGTTACTATAAAATAAAAAAACATTGAAGCTTAAATCCACACAATTACAATAAAAGAATTATAGGAACCTTCTATATAATCTGGTTCAAAATAGGGTAGGCTTCCTAAATTTAGATCCAAAAAACTAAACACCACCAAAACCCCCCCCTTTTTTTTCTCTCTCTTTTCTTTCCCTATCTCTCTTCTCCTCTTGTGCTCCCCCTCTTTTCCTTTTCCCCCCCCTTTTTTTTCCACAAAAAAGAATTTTTCTCTCTCTCTCTCTCTCACTCCCCCTTTTTTTCTCTCTCCTTTGTTTCCTTTTTCTTTTGCTTATCCCTAACTCTCTTCTCCTTTCTTACCTAACCTTAACTCTCTTTCCTTCCTTGTCCAACCCTAACCCTAACCCTAACTAACCCTAACCCTAACCCCTAACCCTAACCCTAACCCTAACCCTAACCTAACCCTAACCTAACCCTAACCTAACCCTAACCCTAACCCTAAACCCTAAAACCCTAACCCTAACCCTCTCTAACCCTAACCTTAACCCTAACCTTCCTAACCTAACCTTAACCTCTCCCATCCTATGCCCTAACCCTAACCCTCTCTGACTCTAACCCTAACTCTCCTTCCTAACCCTAACCTTCCTCTCCCATCTCCTTTTCCTAACCCTAACCTCTCCTACCTTTCTAACCCTAACCTTAACCTCTCCCATCCTATGCCCTAACCCTAACCTCTCTGACTCTAACCCTAACTTTCCTGCCTAACCCTAACCCTCCTCTCCCATCTCCTTATCTAACCCTAACCTCTCTCACAGCTTGCCCTAACCCTAACCCTCTTCTTTCCCTAACCCTAACCCTCTCTGACTCCAACCCTAACTCTCTTCCCTTGCCTAACCTTAATCTTTCATTCCTTCTTGTTCAACCCTGACCCTAACCTCTCCATTTCCTTATCCTAACCCTAACCTCCCCCTCCTCAGGCCCTAACCCTAACCCTTTCTCTTCCCTAACCCTAATCCTAACCTCTCCCATCTCTTGCCCTAACCCTAACCCGAAACCCTAACCCTAACCTTAGTCCTTTTATATCCTACCCCTAACCCTAATTGGGACCTCATACCATTAACAAACCCCTTAATTTACCCTTATCAGACCTCAACCTTAACCTTATCTATCCTACCCCTAACCCTAACTGGGACCTCATACCATTTGACAAACCCTTAATTTAACCTAATGAGACCTCAATCTTAACCTTTAAAATACAATCTAAAAACATCAGAAGGTTAATCATACTCTGTATTAATCCGGATCCAGAACCCTACACCCTAGAAAGAGGAACAAAATATACTCCAAAACCTAACCCTAACCTACGGGACTAAAAATAGAACTACTGTTGTAGATGGGGCACATTGTACGGGGAGCCTAGTAGCGATATGCGTCGGCCCGTGCATTTCCTTTGACCTCTACACCAAACCGTTGAGTCGGCGGACCAAACGGGGAGGATCAAAGAGATATTCTACTAACCCTAACCCGCCTGTGCCATCGGACAGTCCGGGTTCCCTAGAGACACAAGTGCCCCTTATTCTAACATCTACTCTGTTCTAACATCTACCTTTGCTTTCCTCTCCCTTCCTTCCCCTGGGGGGATCTTTGATTCCCTTTTCTGGGGGGCAGGGAGAAACAGGTTAAGCCTAGTCCGGCGGGGCTGTGGTGAAGCGTAAGATCAGCCTTAGCGCTGTGACGATCCACAGCTTGTACCTGTTCCTACTCCCGTCCTCTTTCTTTTTCTTCTCTCTCTCTCCTCTCTCTCTCTCTCTGTCCCTCTCTCTCCTTAGACAACTTAATTCATCTGGATCCGTTTATCAGTTCAATCACCCTTACTTACTGTATTTCCTCCTCCAAAAAAATTCCCCTTTCTTTTGGGAACCCGATCACCTGAAATATAAATATATAAAAATATAAAAAATATAAAAACACTTAAAAATACAATCTAAAACAACCAGAAGGTCAACCCTACTCGGAATTAATTCTGATCCAGAACCCTAAACCCCAAAAGGAGTAACAAAATATAATCCAACTCTCAGACTTAACCCTAACCTATGGGACTAAAATTAGAACTACTGTTGTAGATAGGGCACATTGTACGGGGAGCCTAGTAGCGATATGCGTCGGCCCGTGCATTTCCTTTGACCCTCCACACCAAACCGTTGAGTCGGCGGACCAAACGGGGGGATCAAAGAGATATTCTACTAAACCTAACCCGCCTGTGCCATCGGACAGTCCGGGTTCCCTAGAGACACAAGTGCCCTTATTCTAACATCTACTCTATCCTAACATCTACCTCTGCTCTTCTCTCCCTTCCCTCCCCTGGGGGGATCTTGGATTCCCTTTGGGGGGGCAGGGGGAAACAGGTTAAGCCTAATCCGGCTGGGCTGTGGTGAAGCGTAAAATCAGCCTTAGTGCTGTGACGATCCCACAGCTTATACCTGTTCCTACCCCCTTCCTCTTTTTCTCTTTTTTTCTCTCTCTCTCTCTCTCTCTCGCTCTCGCTCTCTCTCTCTCTCTCTCTCTCTCTCTCTCTGTCCCTCTCTCTCCCTAGACAACTTAATTCATCTGGATCAGTTTATCAGTACAATCACCCTTACTTACTGTATTTCTCCTCCAAAAAATTCCCCTTTCTTTTGGGAACCCGATCACCTGAAATATAAAAATATAAAAAATATAAAAACACAAAAATTATATTAAAAACCTAGATTTCTTATTACTTAAACATACCTTTGACATTTCACCCCTCTGAGACTCAAGGAGAATGAATCTAAACAACACTCACAACTTTAGAAGGAACCTACCAACGGTAATTCTAGATTTTGACCAGAAGATGGAGCCCTTGCCCTATTTATCTCTTACCCAGCCAAAGGAGAAGAATAAATACTAGATTAGCTTCTACATGTTTTATATTAATATTAATATTAATTTTATTATTTATTATGTATTAATTATAATAATAAAAATAATAAAAAATAACAACACTAAAACCTTATCACTACAGATTTTCTTTTACATATACCCCCCTGACCACAGTGAATACTGTGTTTTTCAGGGGATAAAGACCACAAGGGCCAACAAGGGACAGGAAAATGCCCTTTACTATAATAAAAATTAAAAACAACTAAAACTGCCAGTTAGAAACCTAATATCTATTGCCCACCACATCAACTCGTGGTACCATAACCCCCATCCCAGAAAAAAATACCTTTAAAAACTTGTTTTAAGTTCATCAACTTTTCAAGAAAATGATTTTCTGGATCAAGGAGATGATCGGGAAACACCTAAGTCCAAAAACTAGAAGGTAACAACCTTAATAAACACAGAATAAAGCAATAAAATATCAAGGACTGAAACCTAAAGGATCATGGGATATAGGAAGTAATAATTTGATTGGTTAGATAGAAGAACAAAGCCAAAACTATTTTTAATCAATACACAAGGAAAATTAAACAGAATTAAACCAAATAAGAACCCCCACAAAACTTAAAACTCAGGAAAATGATATAGTTCATTTAAAACCACTCTAAGGTGGATTGTAACACCAATTAAATGCATTTTAAAGTAAGGTTTTCCTGAACCTAAAAAAATAGTATAAGGTGAAAAGGACCATGGGTAAGACAGTAAAATAAGGTTTGACAGAAAAATTAATCTAATCCAATGTCTAAAAAATCTAAAAACAATCTACCAACATTAATTAACCCTGAAACCAAAACATTGCACAATGATAAAATTCAATACAATAACTGAGCAACCTTAAAACCTGAAACCTGACCCTGGAAAGACCACACCAAGGAGAGATTAGACCCAAAAAGACCCCCTAAAATCCAAAGCCCTCAAAACTGAACTGCGGACGTTTTAAAGAGGTATGTATAAGCAGCCCCGGGGTCTTTGACACTGGATGTTGCCTGTTAAAACCAAAACCAACTGTTCCCGGGGTCGTGCGGTGTATGGGGCACGGGAGTAGTAAACTAGAGAGAGGGGTGATAGCATGGGAGTCAGGGAGGCCCGGGGAGGCAACGCTCGGTCGGGGCTGACCCTGGGCTTTCTTACCTCTGAGGTGACTGGGAAGGCAACGCTCTGTCGGGGCTGGTCCTGGTCGCTTCTGGAGGGGACTCTCGGGGACTCTTGTTCTGCTAGTCATAGCGATAGTATGGAGGTCTTGGGGGTCCAGGGAGGCAACGCTCTGTCGGGGCTGGCCCTGGACCTTCCTGCCCTCGGGGTGTCCGGGAAGGCAACGACTTGTCGGGGCTGGTCCTGGTCATTCCTGAGGGGGATTTCCTGGGGTTTAGCTTTATTTTTATTTATATTTATTTTTTAATTTTAGTTTTAGTGTTTAGTTTCCCGGTGGGACGGGGGACCCCACCTGTACTCACCTTAACCCTATAGGATGGAGAAATGTGAGACCCAACTTCAACCCTGATCGGCCAGGCTAGGGGAAACCTAGCGGTGTTAACAACTGGTCTGTGCTGGTCAGGTCAGGTACGTATGCGACCCCCTGGGTTCCGCTTCTAGGAACAGCACGCAGGGTGCGGTGGTCCAGGGCATCAGGACCTTAATCGTAGCCCAGTCTTCTATGAGGGTTAGCCTCACCATTGCACAGCCCATGGTGCACCACACACGTCCAATTTGAACAGACCCACAATCCAGTTGGACTCTTTCAAATCTTTACATAAACCCCAAAATTACCATCCCCTGGTCCAGCTTAGGTGACCAGGCCGTGGATGCAACGGGACCTAGGGTTTGTCTATAAATCCTGAAATTGTGATACCTTAAACAGTCCCAGAAGAAACCTCAAAACTGATGTAAAACTAAATCAAATTAACTTCCAACTTGACCACTGAAACTGAACTAGAGGGAAAATAATATCAACTAAAATCTTTATTTCTTAGCAACAATAGGAAGACTCAAATAATACAAACAGCCCCTTTCCTCCCTTTTAATAATACTAACAATAATAATAATAATTATTATAATAACAACAAAGGAGAAGAACAACAGCATAAAAATAACAACAACAAAATGATAATAAACAACTCTAATCCAAACCTTTAGCTTTAAAGAAAACCAATATAACACTAAAATCATTGAACAAGTCTTAAGGACAAAAGAAAAAAAGACAAAAAGAAACAAAAAAGTAGATTTTAATATTAAAATCCCAGAAGAAACCTCAAAACTGATGGAAAACTAAAACTACAAATTAACTTCCAACTTGACCACTGAAACTGAACTGTAGAGGGAAAATAATATCAACTAAAATCTCTGTTACTTAACAACAAGAGGAAGACTCAAGCAAACACAAAAAGCCCCTTTCCTCCCTTCCTTTTTTTTAATAATACTAACAATAATAATAATAATAACAACAAAGGAGGATAACAACAACAAAATGACAATAAACAACTCTAATCCAAACCTTTAGATTTAAAGAAAACCAATATAACACTAAAATCATTGAACAAGTCTTAAGGACAAAAGAAAAAAAGACAAAAAGAAGCAAAAAAGTAGATTTTAATATTAAAACCTACTAATTAAGGAACACACCCCGGGAAGTGATCAATCCCGGCGGGGCCTCCCTCGGGTGAGAGTGTCTAGTGATAATGGCCGAAACACTCAAGGATCCCGAGGTCCACTACTGATGATGTGTTCCTAAAAGATCAAAAATTCAAAAGAGAACCTAAAACCTTGATCTTTAGTAACAATTAATTCAAACCCAACCCTATCTAATTACTCTTTATTACCAAAAAAATAATAATTATTACAAAACTATCTGTTACCTTGAGATAGGTGGTGTGTTTATAAAAATACTGTATATAAATAAACACAAAATATGACAAAAACATACCAGGGTCAATCAAGGCTTCAGATGTCCAAGGAAAATCCTCTGAAAGAATTCTATAAAAATAGAAAGACAAAAAAAGAAAAAAATAGTAAGTCAGTTACTATAAAACAAAAAATATGGAACCTAAATCCAAACAATTACAATCATTTTAAGTAACAATAAAAGAATTATATAGGAACTTCCTATATAATCTGATTGAAAATAGCGTAGGCTTCCTAAAAAAACTAAAACCCCCCTTTTTTCTCTCAAAACCCCCCTCCTCTTTTTCTCTCTTCTCTTTTTCTTTCCCTATCTCTCTCTTCTCTCCTCCTTGTGCTCCCCTCTTTTCCTCTTTCTCCCCCCTTTTTTTTCCTAACTAAAAAAGAACCCTAACCTCTCTCATCATATGCCCAAACCCCAACCCCTTTTTTTCTCTCTCCTTTTTTCCTTCGGTTTCTTTTGCTTATCCCTAACTCCTTTCTCCTTTCTTACCTAACCTTAACTCTCCCTTCCTTCCTTGTCCAACCCTAAACCCTAACCCTAACCCTAACCCTAACTCTCTAACCCTAACCCTAACCCTAACCCCTAACCTAACCCTCCTAACCTAACCCTAACCCTAACCCCCCTAACCCTAACCCTAACCTAACCTAACCCTAACCCTAACCTTAACCCTAACCTTCCCCTAACCTTAACCTCTCCCATCCTATGCCCTAACCCTAACCCTCTCTGACCTAACCCTAACTCTCCCCTAACCCTAACCTTCCTCTCCTATCTCCTTTTCCTAACCCTAACCTCTCCTACCCTTTCTAACCCTAACCTAACCTCTCCCATCCTATGCCCTAACCCTAACCCTCTCTGACTCTAACCCTAACCCTGCCTAACCCTAACCCTAACCTTCCTCTCCTATCTCCTTATCCTAACCCTAACCTCTCTCACAGCTTGCCCTAACCCTAACCCTAACCCCCTAACCCTAACCTTCCCTAACCTCTCCATCTTATGCCCTAACCCTAACCCTCTCTGACTCCAACCCTAACTCTCTTCCCTTGCCTAACCTTAACCCTTTCTTTCTTTCTTGTTCAACCCTGACCCTAACCTCTCCCATTTCCTTATCCTAACCCTAACCTCCCCCACCTCAGGCCCTAACCCTAACCCTTTCTCTTCCCTAACCCTAATCCTAACCTCTCCCATCTCTTGCCCTAACCCTAACCCAAAACCCTAACCCTAACTTTAGTCTTTTTATATCCTACCCCTAACCCTAACTGGGACCTCATACCATTTATAAACCCCTTAATTTACCCTTATGAGACCTCAACCTAACCTTATTTATCCTACCCCTAACCCTAACTGGGACCTCATTCCATTTGACAAACCCCTTAATTTAACCTAATGAGACCTCAATCTTAACCTTTAAAATACAATCTAAAAACAACCAGAAGGTTAATCATACTTTGTATTAATTCTGATCCAGAACCCTAAACCCTAGAAAGAGGAACAAAATATACTCCAAAACCTAACCCTAACCTACGGGATTAAAAATAGAACTACTGTTGTAGATGGGAAAAGACCTAAACCCTAGAAAGAGGAACAAAATATAAACCTATATAAACCTAACCCTAACCTACGGGACTATATATAAAAAAAGAACTGCTGTTGTGGATGGGGCACATTGTACGGGGAGCCTAGTAGCGATATGCGTCGGCCCGTGCATTTCCTTTGACCCTCTACACCAAACCGTTGAGTCGGCGGACCAAACGGGGAGGATCAAAGAGATATTCTACTAACCCTAACCCGCCTGTGCCATCGGACAGTCCGGGTTCCCTAGAGACACAAGTGCCCCTTATTCTAACATCTACTCTGTTCTAACATCTACCTTTGCTTTCCTCTCCCTTCCTTCCCCTGGGGGATCTTTGATTCCCTTTTTTTTGGGGGGCAGGGAGAAACAGGTTAAGCCTAGTCCGGCGGGGCTGTGGTGAAGCGTAAGATCAGCCTTAGCGCTGTGACGATCCCACAGCTTGTACCTGTTCCTACTCCCGTCCTCTTTCTTTTTCTTTTCTCTCTCTCTCTCTCTCTCTCTCTCTCTCTCTCTCTGTCCCTCTCTCTCCTTAGAGTGCCCCTTATTCTAACATCTACTCTATCCTAACATCTACCTCTGCTCTTCTCTCCCTTCCCTCCCCTGGGGGGATCTTGGATTCCCTTTGGGGGGGCAGGGGGAAACAGGTTAAGCCTAATCCGGCTGGGCTGTGGTGAAGCGTAAAATCAGCCTTAGTGCTGTGACGATCCCACAGCTTATACCTGTTCCTACCCCCTTCCTCTTTTTCTCTTTTTCTCTTTCTCTCTCTCTCTCTCTCTCTCGCTCTCTCTCTCTCTCTCTCTCTCTCTCTCTCTCTCTGTCCCTCTCTCTCCCTAGACAACTTAATTCATCTGGATCAGTTTATCAGTACAATCACCCTTACTTACTGTATTTCTCCTCCAAAAAATTCCCCTTTCTTTTGGGAACCCGATCACCTGAAATATAAAAATATAAAAAATATAAAAACACAAAAATTATATTAAAAACCTAGATTTCTTATTACTTAAACATACCTTTGACATTTCACCCCTCTGAGACTCAAGGGAGAATGAATCTAAACAACACTCACAACTTTAGAAGGAACCTACCAACGGTAATTCTAGATTTTGACCAGAAGATGGAGCCCTTGCCCTATTTATCTCTTACCCAGCCAAAGGAGAAGAATAAATACTAGATTAGCTTCTACATGTTTTATATTAATATTAATATTAATTTTATTATTTATTATGTATTAATTATAATAATAAAAATAATAAAAAATAACAACACTAAAACCTTATCACTACAGATTTTCTTTTACATATACCCCCCTGACCACAGTGAATACTGTGTTTTTCAGGGGGATAAAGACCACAAGGGCCAACAAGGGACAGGAAAATGCCCTTTACTATAATAAAAATTAAAAACAACTAAAAACTGCCAGTTAGAAACCTAATATCTATTGCCCACCACATTAACTCGTGGTACCATAACCCCCATCCCAGAAAAAAATACCTTTAAAAACTTGTTTTAAGTTCATCAACTTTTCAAGAAAATGATTTTCTGGATCAAGGAGATGATCGGGAAACACCTAAGTCCAAAAACTAGAAGGTAACAACCTTAATAAACACAGAATAAAGCAATAAAATATCAAGGACTGAAACCTAAAGGATCATGGGATATAGGAAGTAATAATTTGATTGGTTAGATAGAAGAACAAAGCCAAAACTATTTTTAATCAATACACAAGGAAAATTAAACAGAATTAAACCAAATAAGAACCCCCACAAAACTTAAAACTCAGGAAAATGATATAGTTCATTTAAAACCACTCTAAGGTGGATTGTAACACCAATTAAATGCATTTTAAAGTAAGGTTTTTCTGAACCTAAAAAAATAGTATAAGGTGAAAAGGACCATGGGTAAGACAGTAAAATAAGGTTTGACAGAAAAATTAATCTAATCCAATGTCTAAAAAATCTAAAAACAATCTACCAACATTAATTAACCCTGAAACCAAAACATTGCACAATGATAAAATTCAATACAATAACTGAGCAACCTTAAAACCTGAAACCTGACCCTGGAAAGACCACACCAAGGAGAGATTAGACCCAAAAAGACCCCCTAAAATCCAAAGCCCTCAAAACTGAACTGCGGACGTTTTAAAGAGGTATGTATAAGCAGCCCCGGGGTCTTTGACACTGGATGTTGCCTGTTAAAACCAAAACCAACTGTTCCCGGGGTCGTGCGGTGTATGGGGCACGGGAGTAGTAAACTAGAGAGAGGGGTGATAGCATGGGAGTCAGGGAGGCCCGGGGAGGCAACGCTCGGTCGGGGCTGACCCTGGGCTTTCTTACCTCTGAGGTGACTGGGAAGGCAACGCTCTGTCGGGGCTGGTCCTGGTCGCTTCTGGAGGGGACTCTCGGGGACTCTTGTTCTGCTAGTCATAGCGATAGTATGGAGGTCTTGGGGGTCCAGGGAGGCAACGCTCTGTCGGGGCTGGCCCTGGACCTTCCTGCCCTCGGGTGTCCGGGAAGGCAACGACTTGTCGGGGCTGGTCCTGGTCATTCCTGAGGGGGATTTCCTGGGGTTTAGCTTTATTTTTATTTATATTTTTATTTTTTAATTTTAGTTTTAGTGTTTAGTTTCCCGGTGGGACGGGGGACCCCACCTGTACTCACCTTAACCCTATAGGATGGAGAAATGTGAGACCCAACTTCAACCCTGATCGGCCAGGCTAGGGGAAACCTAGCGGTGTTAACAACTGGTCTGTGCTGGTCAGGTCAGGTACGTATGCGACCCCCTGGGTTCCGCTTCTAGGAACAGCACGCAGGGTGCGGTGGTCCAGGGCATCAGGACCTTAATCGTAGCCCAGTCTTCTATGAGGGTTAGCCTCACCATTGCACAGCCCATGGTGCACCACACACGTCCAATTTGAACAGACCCACAATCCAGTTGGACTCTTTCAAATCTTTACATAAACCCCAAAATTACCATCCCCTGGTCCAGCTTAGGTGACCAGGCCGTGGATGCAACGGGACCTAGGGTTTGTCTATAAATCCTGAAATTGTGATACCTTAAACAGTCCCAGAAGAAACCTCAAAACTGATGTAAAACTAAATCAAATTAACTTCCAACTTGACCACTGAAACTGAACTAGAGGGAAAATAATATCAACTAAAATCTTTATTTCTTAGCAACAATAGGAAGACTCAAATAATACAAACAGCCCCTTTCCTCCCTTTTAATAATACTAACAATAATAATAATAATTATTATAATAACAACAAAGGAGAAGAACAACAGCATAAAAATAACAACAACAAAATGATAATAAACAACTCTAATCCAAACCTTTAGCTTTAAAGAAAACCAATATAACACTAAAATCATTGAACAAGTCTTAAGGACAAAAGAAAAAAAGACAAAAAGAAACAAAAAAGTAGATTTTAATATTAAAATCCCAGAAGAAACCTCAAAACTGATGGAAAACTAAAACTACAAATTAACTTCCAACTTGACCACTGAAACTGAACTGTAGAGGGAAAATAATATCAACTAAAATCTCTGTTACTTAACAACAAGAGGAAGACTCAAGCAAAACAAAAAAAGCCCCCTTCCCTCCCTTTCTTTTAATAATACTAACAATAATAATAATAATAACAACAAAGGAGGATAACAACAACAAAATGACAATAAACAACTCTAATCCAAACCTTTAGATTTAAAGAAAACCAATATAACACTAAAATCATTGAACAAGTCTTAAGGACAAAAGAAAAAAAGACAAAAAGAAGCAAAAAAGTAGATTTTAATATTAAAACCTACTAATTAAGGAACACACCCCGGGAAGTGATCAATCCCGGCGGGGCCTCCCTCGGGTGAGAGTGTCTAGTGATAATGGCCGAAACACTCAAGGATCCCGAGGTCCACTACTGATGATGTGTTCCTAAAAGATCAAAAATTCAAAAGAGAACCTAAAACCTTGATCTTTAGTAACAATTAATTCAAACCCAACCCTATCTAATTACTCTTTATTACCAAAAAAATAATAATTATTACAAAACTATCTGTTACCTTGAGATAGGTGGTGTGTTTATAAAAATACTGTATATAAATAAACACAAAATATGACAAAACATACCAGGGTCAATCAAGGCTTCAGATGTCCAAGGAAAATCCTCTGAAAGAATTCTATAAAAATAGAAAGACAAAAAAAGAAAAAAATAGTAAGTCAGTTACTATAAAACAAAAAATATGGAACCTAAATCCAAACAATTACAATCATTTTAAGTAACAATAAAAGAATTATATAGGAACTTCCTATATAATCTGATTGAAAATAGCGTAGGCTTCCTAAAAAAACTAAAACCCCCCTTTTTTTCTCTTCTCTCTCTCTCTCTCCCTCTCTCTCTCTCTCTCTCTTTCTCCTTTTTGCTCCCCTCCTTTCTCCTCTTTCCTCCCCTTGCCCTAACCCTAACCCTCTTCTCTCTCTCTCTCTCTCCTCTTTCTCCTTTGGTTTCTTTTGCTTATCCCTAACTCCTTTCTCCTTTCTTACCTAACCTTAACTCTCCCTTCCTTCATTGTCCAACCCTAACCCTAACCCTAACCCTAACCCTAACCTAACCCTAACCCTAACCCTAACCCTAACCCTAACCCTAACCCTAACCCTAACCCTAACCCCTCTAACAGCTGCCCTAACCCTAACCCTAACCTCTCTTCTTTTGCCTAACCCTAACCTTCCCCTAACCTAACCTCTCCCCATCCTATGCCCTAACCCTAACCCTCTCTGACTCTAACCCTAACCCTAACCCTAACCTTCCTCTATCTCCTTATCCTAACCCTAACCTCTCCACTTTTGCCTAACCCTAACCTTCCCTAACCTCTCCCATCTTATGCCCTAACCCTAACCCTCTCTGACTCTAACCCTAACCCTAACCCCTAACCCTAACCCTAACCTCCTCCCTATCTCCTTATCCTAACCCTAACCTCTCTCACAGCTTGCCCTAACCCTAACCCTAACCCTCTTCTTTTGCCTAACCCTAACCTTCCCTAACCTCTCCCATCTTATGCCCTAACCCTAACCCTCTCTGACTCCAACCCTAATTCTCTTCCCTTGCCTAACCTTAACCCTTCTTTCTTTCTTGTTCAACCCTGACCCTAACCTCTCCCATTTCCTTATCCTAACCCTAACCTCCCCACCTCAGGCCCTAACCCTAACCCTTTCTCTTCCCTAACCCTAACCCTAACCTCTCCCATCTCTGGCCCTAACCCTAACCTTCCCCATCTCTTGCCCTAACCCTAACCCAAAACCCTAACCCTAACTTTAGTCTTTTTATATCCTACCCCTAACCCTAACTGGGACCTCATACCATTTATAAACCCCTTAATATACCCTTATGAGACCTCAACCTAACCTTATTTATCCTACCCCTAACCCTAACTGGGACCTCATTCCATTTGACAAACCCCTTAATTTAACCTAATGAGACCTCAATCTTAACCTTTAAAATACAATCTAAAAACAACCAGAAGGTTAATCATACTTTGTATTAATTCTGATCCAGAACCCTAAACCCTAGAGAGAGGAACAAAATATACTCCAAAACCTAACCCTAACCTACGGGATTAAAAATAGAACTACTGTTGTAGATGGGAAAAGACCTAAACCCTAGAAAGAGGAACAAAATAAACCTATATAAACCTAACCCTAACCTACGGGACTATATATAAAAAAAGAACTGCTGTTGTGGATGGGGCACATTGTACGGGGAGCCTAGTAGCGATATGCGTCGGCCCGTGCATTTCCTTTGACCCTCTACACCAAACCGTTGAGTCGGCGGACCAAACGGGGAGGATCAAAGAGATATTCTACTAACCCTAACCCGCCTGTGCCATCGGACAGTCCGGGTTCCCTAGAGACACAAGTGCCCCTTATTCTAACATCTACTCTGTTCTAACATCTACCTTTGCTTTCCTCTCCCTTCCTTCCCCTGGGGGATCTTTGATTCCCTTTTTTTTGGGGGGCAGGGAGAAACAGGTTAAGCCTAGTCCGGCGGGGCTGTGGTGAAGCGTAAGATCAGCCTTAGCGCTGTGACGATCCCACAGCTTGTACCTGTTCCTACTCCCGTCCTCTTTCTTTTTCTTTTTCTCTCTCTCTCTCTCTCTCTCTCTCTCTCTCTCTCTGTCCCTCTCTCTCCTTAGAGTGCCCCTTATTCTAACATCTACTCTATCCTAACATCTACCTCTGCTCTTCTCTCCCTTCCCTCCCCTGGGGGGATCTTGGATTCCCTTTGGGGGGGCAGGGGGAAACAGGTTAAGCCTAATCCGGCTGGGCTGTGGTGAAGCGTAAAATCAGCCTTAGTGCTGTGACGATCCCACAGCTTATACCTGTTCCTACCCCTTCCTCTTTTTCTCTTTTTTTCTCTCTCTCTCTCTCTCTCGCTCTCTCTCTCTCTCTCTCTCTCTCTCTCTCTCTGTCCCTCTCTCTCCCTAGACAACTTAATTCATCTGGATCAGTTTATCAGTACAATCACCCTTACTTACTGTATTTCTCCTCCAAAAAATTCCCCTTTCTTTTGGGAACCCGATCACCTGAAATATAAAAATATAAAAATATAAAAACACAAAAATTATATTAAAAACCTAGATTTCTTATTACTTAAACATACCTTTGACATTTCACCCCTCTGAGACTCAAGGGAGAATGAATCTAAACAACACTCACAACTTTAGAAGGAACCTACCAACGGTAATTCTAGATTTTGACCAGAAGATGGAGCCCTTGCCCTATTTATCTCTTACCCAGCCAAAGGAGAAGAATAAATACTAGATTAGCTTCTACATGTTTTATATTAATATTAATATTAATTTTATTATTTATTATGTATTAATTATAATAATAAAAATAATAAAAAATAACAACACTAAAACCTTATCACTACAGATTTTCTTTTACATATACCCCCCTGACCACAGTGAATACTGTGTTTTTCAGGGGGGATAAAGACCACAAGGGCCAACAAGGGACAGGAAAATGCCCTTTACTATAATAAAAATTAAAAACAACTAAAACTGCCAGTTAGAAACCTAATATCTATTGCCCACCACATCAACTCGGGGTACCATAACCCCATCCCAGAAAAAATACCTTTAAAAACTTGTTTTAAGTTCATCAACTTTTCAAGAAAATGATTTTCTGGATCAAGGAGATGATCGGGAAACACCTAAGTCCAAAAACTAGAAGGTAACAACCTTAATAAACACAGAATAAAGCAATAAAATATTAAGGACTAAAACCTAAAGGATCATGGGATATAGGAAGTAGTAATTTGATTGGTTAGATAGAAGAACAAAGCCAAAACTATTTTTAATCAATACACAAGGAAAATTAAACAGATTAAACCAAATAAGAACCCCCCACAAAACTTAAAACTCAGGAAAATGATATAGTTCATTTAAAACCACTCTAAGGTGGATTATAACACCAATTAAATGCATTTTAAAGTAAGGTTTTCCCAAGCCTAAAAAATAGTATAAGGTGAAAAGGACCATGGGTAAGACAGCAAAATAAGGTTTAACAGAAAAATTAATCTAATCCAATGTCTAAAAAATCTAAAAACAATCTACCAACATTAATTGACCCTGAAACCA
>NW_026117115.1:17500-23125 GCF_001640805.2 Lates calcarifer | reverse complement strand
CCTAACCCTAACCCTAACCTTCCTCTCCTATCTCCTTATCCTAACCCTAACCCCTCTCACAGCTTGCCCTAACCCTAACCCTAACCCTCTTCTTTTGCCTAACCCTAACCTTCCCTAACCTCTCCCATCTTATGCCCTAACCCTAACCCTCTTTGACTCTAACCCTAACCCTAACCCTAACCCCTAACCCTAACCCTAAACTCCTGACTCTAACCCTAACCCTAACCTTCCTCTCCTATCTCCTTATCCTAACCCTAACTCTCTCACAGCTTGCCCTAACCCTAACCCTAACCCTCTTCTTTTGCCTAACCCTAACCTTCCCTAACCTCTCCCATCTTATGCCCTAACCCTAACCCTCTCTGACTCTAACCCCTAACCCTAACCCTAACCCTAACCCTAACCTTCCTCTCCTATCTCCTTATCCTAACCCTAACCTCTCTCACAGCTTGCCCTAACCCTAACCCTAACCCTCTTCTTTTGCCTAACCCTAACCTTCCCTAACCTCTCCCTTATGCCCTAACCCTAACCCTCTCTGACTCCAACCCTAATTCTTCCCTTGCCTAACCTTAACCCTTCTTTCTTTCTTGTTCAACCCTGACCCTAACCTCTCCCATTTCCTTATCCTAACCCTAACCTCCCCCACCTCAGGCCCTAACCCTAACCCTTTCTCTTCCCTAACCCTAACCCTAACCTCTCCCATCTCTGGCCCTAACCCTAACCTTCCCCATCTCTTGCCCTAACCCTAACCCAAAACCCTAACCCTAACTTTTAGTCTTTTTATATCCTACCCCTAACCCTTAACTGGGACCTCATACCATTTATAAACCCCCTTAATATACCCTTATGAGACCTCAACCTAACCTTATTTATCCTACCCCTAACCCTAACTGGGACCTCATTCCATTTGACAAACCCCTTAATTTAACCCTAATGAGACCTCAATCTTAACCTTTAAAATACAATCTAAAAACAACCAGAAGGTTAATCATACTTTGTATTAATTCTGATCCAGAACCCTAAACCCTAGAGAGAGGAACAAAATATACTCCAAAACCTAACCCTAACCTACGGGATTAAAAATAGAACTACTGTTGTAGATGGGAAAAGACCTAAACCCTAGAAAGAGGAACAAAATATAAACCTATATAAACCTAACCCTAACCTACGGGACTATATATAAAAAAAGAACTGCTGTTGTGGATGGGGCACATTGTACGGGAGCCTAGTAGCGATATGCGTCGGCCCGTGCATTTCCTTTGACCCTCTACACCAAACCGTTGAGTCGGCGGACCAAACGGGGAGGATCAAAGAGATATTCTACTAACCCTAACCCGCCTGTGCCATCGGACAGTCCGGGTTCCCTAGAGACACAAGTGCCCCTTATTCTAACATCTACTCTGTTCTAACATCTACCTTTGCTTTCCTCTCCCTTCCTTCCCCTGGGGGGATCTTTGATTCCCTTTTTTTTGGGGGGCAGGGAGAAACAGGTTAAGCCTAGTCCGGCGGGGCTGTGGTGAAGCGTAAGATCAGCCTTAGCGCTGTGACGATCCCACAGCTTGTACCTGTTCCTACTCCCGTCCTCTTTCTTTTTCTTTTTCTCTCTCTCTCTCTCTCTCTCTCTCTCTCTCTCTCTGTCCTCTCTCTCCTTAGAGTGCCCCTTATTCTAACATCTACTCTATCCTAACATCTACCTCTGCTCTTCTCTCCCTTCCCTCCCCTGGGGGGATCTTGGATTCCCTTTGGGGGGGGCAGGGGGAAACAGGTTAAGCCTAATCCGGCTGGGCTGTGGTGAAGCGTAAAATCAGCCTTAGTGCTGTGACGATCCCACAGCTTATACCTGTTCCTACCCCCTTCCTCTTTTTCTCTTTTTTTCTCTCTCTCTCTCTCTCTCGCTCTCTCTCTCTCTCTCTCTCTCTCTCTCTCTCTGTCCCTCTCTCTCCCTAGACAACTTAATTCATCTGGATCAGTTTATCAGTACAATCACCCTTACTTACTGTATTTCTCCTCCAAAAAATTCCCCTTTCTTTTGGGAACCCGATCACCTGAAATATAAAAATATAAAAAATATAAAAACACAAAAATTATATTAAAAACCTAGATTTCTTATTACTTAAACATACCTTTGACATTTCACCCCTCTGAGACTCAAGGGAGAATGAATCTAAACAACACTCACAACTTTAGAAGGAACCTACCAACGGTAATTCTAGATTTTGACCAGAAGATGGAGCCCTTGCCCTATTTATCTCTTACCCAGCCAAAGGAGAAGAATAAATACTAGATTAGCTTCTACATGTTTTATATTAATATTAATATTAATTTTATTATTTATTATGTATTAATTATAATAATAAAAATAATAAAAAATAACAACACTAAAACCTTATCACTACAGATTTTCTTTTACATATACCCCCCTGACCACAGTGAATACTGTGTTTTTCAGGGGATAAAGACCACAAGGGCCAACAAGGGACAGGAAAATGCCCTTTACTATAATAAAAATTAAAAACAACTAAAAACTGCCAGTTAGAAACCTAATATCTATTGCCCACCACATTAACTCGTGGTACCATAACCCCCATCCCAGAAAAAAATACCTTTAAAAACTTGTTTTAAGTTCATCAACTTTTCAAGAAAATGATTTTCTGGATCAAGGAGATGATCGGGAAACACCTAAGTCCAAAAACTAGAAGGTAACAACCTTAATAAACACAGAATAAAGCAATAAAATATCAAGGACTGAAACCTAAAGGATCATGGGATATAGGAAGTAATAATTTGATTGGTTAGATAGAAGAACAAAGCCAAAACTATTTTTAATCAATACACAAGGAAAATTAAACAGAATTAAACCAAATAAGAACCCCCCACAAAACTTAAAACTCAGGAAAATGATATAGTTCATTTAAAACCACTCTAAGGTGGATTGTAACACCAATTAAATGCATTTTAAAGTAAGGTTTTTCTGAACCTAAAAAAATAGTATAAGGTGAAAAGGACCATGGGTAAGACAGTAAAATAAGGTTTGACAGAAAAATTAATCTAATCCAATGTCTAAAAAATCTAAAAACAATCTACCAACATTAATTAACCCTGAAACCAAAACATTGCACAATGATAAAATTCAATACAATAACTGAGCAACCTTAAAACCTGAAACCTGACCCTGGAAAGACCACACCAAGGAGAGATTAGACCCAAAAAGACCCCCTAAAATCCAAAGCCCTCAAAACTGAACTGCGGACGTTTTAAAGAGGTATGTATAAGCAGCCCCGGGGTCTTTGACACTGGATGTTGCCTGTTAAAACCAAAACCAACTGTTCCCGGGGTCGTGCGGTGTATGGGGCACGGGAGTAGTAAACTAGAGAGAGGGGTGATAGCATGGGAGTCAGGGAGGCCCGGGGAGGCAACGCTCGGTCGGGGCTGACCCTGGGCTTTCTTACCTCTGAGGTGACTGGGAAGGCAACGCTCTGTCGGGGCTGGTCCTGGTCGCTTCTGGAGGGGACTCTCGGGGACTCTTGTTCTGCTAGTCATAGCGATAGTATGGAGGTCTTGGGGGTCCAGGGAGGCAACGCTCTGTCGGGGCTGGCCCTGGACCTTCCTGCCCTCGGGGTGTCCGGGAAGGCAACGACTTGTCGGGGCTGGTCCTGGTCATTCCTGAGGGGGATTTCCTGGGGTTTAGCTTTATTTTTATTTATATTTTTATTTTTTAATTTTAGTTTTAGTGTTTAGTTTCCCGGTGGGACGGGGGACCCCACCTGTACTCACCTTAACCCTATAGGATGGAGAAATGTGAGACCCAACTTCAACCCTGATCGGCCAGGCTAGGGGAAACCTAGCGGTGTTAACAACTGGTCTGTGCTGGTCAGGTCAGGTACGTATGCGACCCCCCTGGGTTCCGCTTCTAGGAACAGCACGCAGGGTGCGGTGGTCCAGGGCATCAGGACCTTAATCGTAGCCCAGTCTTCTATGAGGGTTAGCCTCACCATTGCACAGCCCATGGTGCACCACACACGTCCAATTTGAACAGACCCACAATCCAGTTGGACTCTTTCAAATCTTTACATAAACCCCAAAATTACCATCCCCTGGTCCAGCTTAGGTGACCAGGCCGTGGATGCAACGGGACCTAGGGTTTGTCTATAAATCCTGAAATTGTGATACCTTAAACAGTCCCAGAAGAAACCTCAAAACTGATGTAAAACTAAATCAAATTAACTTCCAACTTGACCACTGAAACTGAACTAGAGGGAAAATAATATCAACTAAAATCTTTATTTCTTAGCAACAATAGGAAGACTCAAATAATACAAACAGCCCCTTTCCTCCCTTTTAATAATACTAACAATAATAATAATAATTATTATAATAACAACAAAGGAGAAGAACAACAGCATAAAAATAACAACAACAAAATGATAATAAACAACTCTAATCCAAACCTTTAGCTTTAAAGAAAACCAATATAACACTAAAATCATTGAACAAGTCTTAAGGACAAAAGAAAAAAAGACAAAAAGAAACAAAAAAGTAGATTTTAATATTAAAATCCCAGAAGAAACCTCAAAACTGATGGAAAACTAAAACTACAAATTAACTTCCAACTTGACCACTGAAACTGAACTGTAGAGGGAAAATAATATCAACTAAAATCTCTGTTACTTAACAACAAGAGGAAGACTCAAGCAAAACAAAAAAAGCCCCCTTCCCTCCCTTTCTTTTAATAATACTAACAATAATAATAATAATAACAACAAAGGAGGATAACAACAACAAAATGACAATAAACAACTCTAATCCAAACCTTTAGATTTAAAGAAAACCAATATAACACTAAAATCATTGAACAAGTCTTAAGGACAAAAGAAAAAAAGACAAAAAGAAGCAAAAAAGTAGATTTTAATATTAAAACCTACTAATTAAGGAACACACCCCGGGAAGTGATCAATCCCGGCGGGGCCTCCCTCGGGTGAGAGTGTCTAGTGATAATGGCCGAAACACTCAAGGATCCCGAGGTCCACTACTGATGATGTGTTCCTAAAAGATCAAAAATTCAAAAGAGAACCTAAAACCTTGATCTTTAGTAACAATTAATTCAAACCCAACCCTATCTAATTACTCTTTATTACCAAAAAAATAATAATTATTACAAAACTATCTGTTACCTTGAGATAGGTGGTGTGTTTATAAAAATACTGTATATAAATAAACACAAAATATGACAAAACATACCAGGGTCAATCAAGGCTTCAGATGTCCAAGGAAAATCCTCTGAAAGAATTCTATAAAAATAGAAAGACAAAAAAAGAAAAAAAATAGTAAGTCAGTTACTATAAAACAAAAAATATGGAACCTAAATCCAAACAATTACAATCATTTTAAGTAACAATAAAAGAATTATATAGGAACTTCCTATATAATCTGATTGAAAATAGCGTAGGCTTCCTAAAAAAACTAAAACCCCCTTTTTTTTCTCTCTCTCTCTCTCTCTCTCTCTCTCTCCCCTTAGGTTTCTTTTCCTTCTCCTTTCTTACCTAACCTTACCTCTACCTTCCTCCACTGTCCAACCCTAACCCTAACCTCTCCCACATCTTGCCCTAACCCTAACCCTCTTCTCTCTCT
>NW_026117115.1:12500-15000 GCF_001640805.2 Lates calcarifer | reverse complement strand
TCTCCTCCAAAAAATTCCCCTTTCTTTTGGGAACCCGATCACCTGAAATATAAAAATATAAAAAATATAAAAACACAAAAATTATATTAAAAACCTAGATTTCTTATTACTTAAACATACCTTTGACATTTCACCCCTCTGAGACTCAAGGGAGAATGAATCTAAACAACACTCACAACTTTAGAAGGAACCTACCAACGGTAATTCTAGATTTTGACCAGAAGATGGAGCCCTTGCCCTATTTATCTCTTACCCAGCCAAAGGAGAAGAATAAATACTAGATTAGCTTCTACATGTTTTATATTAATATTAATATTAATTTTATTATTTATTATGTATTAATTATAATAATAAAAATAATAAAAAATAACAACACTAAAACCTTATCACTACAGATTTTCTTTTACATATACCCCCCTGACCACAGTGAATACTGTGTTTTTCAGGGGGATAAAGACCACAAGGGCCAACAAGGGACAGGAAAATGCCCTTTACTATAATAAAAATTAAAAACAACTAAAAACTGCCAGTTAGAAACCTAATATCTATTGCCCACCACATTAACTCGTGGTACCATAACCCCCATCCCAGAAAAAAATACCTTTAAAAACTTGTTTTAAGTTCATCAACTTTTCAAGAAAATGATTTTCTGGATCAAGGAGATGATCGGGAAACACCTAAGTCCAAAAACTAGAAGGTAACAACCTTAATAAACACAGAATAAAGCAATAAAATATCAAGGACTGAAACCTAAAGGATCATGGGATATAGGAAGTAATAATTTGATTGGTTAGATAGAAGAACAAAGCCAAAACTATTTTTAATCAATACACAAGGAAAATTAAACAGAATTAAACCAAATAAGAACCCCCCACAAAACTTAAAACTCAGGAAAATGATATAGTTCATTTAAAACCACTCTAAGGTGGATTGTAACACCAATTAAATGCATTTTAAAGTAAGGTTTTTCTGAACCTAAAAAAATAGTATAAGGTGAAAAGGACCATGGGTAAGACAGTAAAATAAGGTTTGACAGAAAAATTAATCTAATCCAATGTCTAAAAAATCTAAAAACAATCTACCAACATTAATTAACCCTGAAACCAAAACATTGCACAATGATAAAATTCAATACAATAACTGAGCAACCTTAAAACCTGAAACCTGACCCTGGAAAGACCACACCAAGGAGAGATTAGACCCAAAAAGACCCCCTAAAATCCAAAGCCCTCAAAACTGAACTGCGGACGTTTTAAAGAGGTATGTATAAGCAGCCCCGGGGTCTTTGACACTGGATGTTGCCTGTTAAAACCAAAACCAACTGTTCCCGGGGTCGTGCGGTGTATGGGGCACGGGAGTAGTAAACTAGAGAGAGGGGTGATAGCATGGGAGTCAGGGAGGCCCGGGGAGGCAACGCTCGGTCGGGGCTGACCCTGGGCTTTCTTACCTCTGAGGTGACTGGGAAGGCAACGCTCTGTCGGGGCTGGTCCTGGTCGCTTCTGGAGGGGACTCTCGGGGACTCTTGTTCTGCTAGTCATAGCGATAGTATGGAGGTCTTGGGGGTCCAGGGAGGCAACGCTCTGTCGGGGCTGGCCCTGGACCTTCCTGCCCTCGGGGTGTCCGGGAAGGCAACGACTTGTCGGGGCTGGTCCTGGTCATTCCTGAGGGGGATTTCCTGGGGTTTAGCTTTATTTTTATTTATATTTTTATTTTTTAATTTTAGTTTTAGTGTTTAGTTTCCCGGTGGGACGGGGGACCCCACCTGTACTCACCTTAACCCTATAGGATGGAGAAATGTGAGACCCAACTTCAACCCTGATCGGCCAGGCTAGGGGAAACCTAGCGGTGTTAACAACTGGTCTGTGCTGGTCAGGTCAGGTACGTATGCGACCCCCCTGGGTTCCGCTTCTAGGAACAGCACGCAGGGTGCGGTGGTCCAGGGCATCAGGACCTTAATCGTAGCCCAGTCTTCTATGAGGGTTAGCCTCACCATTGCACAGCCCATGGTGCACCACACACGTCCAATTTGAACAGACCCACAATCCAGTTGGACTCTTTCAAATCTTTACATAAACCCCAAAATTACCATCCCCTGGTCCAGCTTAGGTGACCAGGCCGTGGATGCAACGGGACCTAGGGTTTGTCTATAAATCCTGAAATTGTGATACCTTAAACAGTCCCAGAAGAAACCTCAAAACTGATGTAAAACTAAATCAAATTAACTTCCAACTTGACCACTGAAACTGAACTAGAGGGAAAATAATATCAACTAAAATCTTTATTTCTTAGCAACAATAGGAAGACTCAAATAATACAAACAGCCCCTTTCCTCCCTTTTAATAATACTAACAATAATAATAATAATTATTATAATAACAACAAAGGAGAAGAACAACAGCATAAAAATAACAACAACAAAATGATAATAAACAACTCTAATCCAAACCTTTAGCTTTAAAGAAAACCAATATAACACTAAAATCATTGAACAAGTCTTAAG
>NW_026117115.1:0-7500 GCF_001640805.2 Lates calcarifer | reverse complement strand
AACCTCTCCCTCACTGAGCCCTAACCCTAACCCCTTCCCTTACCTAGTCCTAACCCTAACCTTTCTCTCCCCACTATCCCCTAATCCCAACCCCTCCCTCACTTAGCCCTAACCCTAACCTCTTCCCTTACCTAGCCCTAATCATAACCTCTCCCCCTACTAGACCTTAATCCAAACCCCCTTCCCTACCCGGCCTCGACCCTAACCTATATGCCCTCCACCTGACCACAACCCTAGCCCCATCACCCCCCTAGCTCTAACCATGGTTTCCTCCCCCACTATACCCAAACCGAACATAAACAAGCCCCCCCCCAAGTCGCAGGGGGAACCCCTCGATCCCGAACCTTTAGGTATGGATAGGAGGGGGCCCGATACGTCTCTTTTCTTTTTCCTATTTTTGTAATTTATTTTCAAGTCTATATGTTTGTATTTCTAATAAATAAATTGATTTATTTATCTTCACCTTTGCATGGCGTTCATTGAAGCACTTGACTTTCTAACATTTATTTTTTTATATATATCCTTATGCATGGTTTTATATATCTTTTTTTAAATTATAGTGTTTAATCTGTCCTTCTTAATAAGTTAGATGTTTACATGTTTTATAATATAAATGATTTCACGGAGCCTTGCTTGGGCCTCCTCTCTTCAGGAGGCCCCCTGCGACATTTTAATGGGGGGTTTTTGGAGGGGGTGCTGCGGGGACTGGGGTTGGGCTGGGCCTCGAACCCCGGGTTCCCGGGGGAGAGTCGAGGGCCTTGGCCTCTGGACTACAGTCCCCGCAGACACCTAAGTACTTAAATAAACGCCAATTATTTATATATATATATATATTCATCTTATAATTTTTTTTATTATTTCCTTTTTTCCTCCCTAAATTATCCCTGAGCCGTGACGTTCCGGGGGGTGGACATAAGGGGGCCACATACATGTGTGATTTTGTCTCCACGTCCTAAATTATATATATATAATATATTATATATTACTTCACATAAATTTCAATATTATATATATATAAATTATCTTAAGTTTCTAATATCTGCATGTTTTGTTTTATAGCACTTAATTTTTTTATAAGCACTTATTTTATATGATTTTATGCATGCCT
The DNA here is from genome assembly GCF_001640805.2 of Lates calcarifer. Classification (NCBI taxonomy): domain Eukaryota; kingdom Metazoa; phylum Chordata; class Actinopteri; family Centropomidae; genus Lates; species Lates calcarifer. The sequence continues at coordinate 6,392 of NW_026117115.1, read as the reverse complement.
TACATAATGATTTCTATATAACAAATGTCTTATGTATATATATGTTTGTTTTGGGCATTTTGTCTTTTCTTTTTCAAAAATAAATAAAAAAATTTAAAAAAAAAATTTTTTTAAATTAAATGTCCCTATGCGGCCCCCTTACACTAGAAGACCCCCCCACCACTACGGATGGAAAAAGCGCTGCGGGGAGGGAGCTGGCCGGGCCTTGAACCCCGGACTCCTGCGGGAGAGTCTGGGGCCTTGACCCCTGGACTGCAGTCCCCACAGACAACTTAAGCCTACAGGTTAAACCTATATCAACTTCCCCCTTCCAAAAAAATCCTTTTTCTAGATAGAAGATTATTGCATTTATATTGATATATTTATATATTAAATGATTGGATGGGTGTGTGTGTGTGTGTGTGTGTGTGGGGCATACAACCAACTAGGTTAAAAATCAACATATAAGCATACAATAATTCCAAAGAAAACTTAATTTCCTTTTAGATATATTTCTCCTACCCACTTTTCAGCTTTTTAGATGTTTTCCTTTCTCCTCATCTTCTTTCATCTCTCCTAAAAATAGATCTGTAGGCCAGAGCATTGAGGCTCAACAAGGCACCCTGAACCCCAACCCCAACCCCAACCCTAACCGAGCCAGTGCCACAGATCCCACTTTCCCCTTCCTTTTCTTCTCTTTTTTTCTGAAAATGTAAAACTTACAGGGAGCAGGGCTGGGACTTGAGCCCTGCCCCGTCAGGTGACGGGACAGTGTTTGTGCCACTAGACTACCAACCAGTGCAGACATGCAAGGAACTGAAAAATGACAAGTTTTTTTTTAGGGAAAAAAAAAAAAAAAAAAAAAAAAAAAAAAAAAAAAAAAAAACACACACACCCATCCCAACAACCAATGACATAGGCTCCCTCCAATTTTTATAGTATGAATGTTCCAATGGGCAGTCAGGGTCCCAAGATTTTCAACACAGATAGGGGAGAGAGGCTGTAGGGAGGGACTTTACTGATTTTCCCTCCAAAAAACATTTATATTCCCATAGGCTGTCCACATCAGGTTTCCCTCTGAAGAAGCAACATTGTTGCGAAACGTCAGGGAATTTCTTGCTCTCTTGTAAATGAATTGTGTTTCTTTGTATATATCTTAAAGACATTGTTATTGTTTTTAAGATATTTTTAAAGGATCTTATTATTAATAAAGTAAGATTTTTTAGTCGTTGGTGGAAGGTTCAAGCCCGTTTTTATGGACAATTTAAAGACTCTTTTGAAAAACTAACCTAGAACAAGGAAAACAGCAGTCTCACCAACAGGACACTGGAGAAACCATACTCTTGGCACCTCATCGGAAGACCACAGAAAGCAAACCCTGAGGCCCAGGAGAAACTACATCATCGCTCTCCGACTGCAGAACCCACCAACCACAATAGATTTCAGGACACTGGAGAAACCATACTCTTGGCACCTCATCGGAAGACCACAGAAAGCAAACCCTGAGGCCCAGGAGAAACTACATCATCGCTCTCCGACTGCAGAACCCACCAACCACAATAGATTTCAGGTAAGAGCACTCCCCCCTTCGACTAAAAATTTAAAAACACAATTTTGATTTAGGAACACAACATACAATAGAGCAACAGAGAACATGGATGGACAGCCTACACATAGGACACACACACATAATTATACACCGAGACCACTGATGTCACTCACTACACGACCACCTAGCAGAATACACAATAGAAAGATTACAGAAACCGGACCATCTCATACAGACACACACAATTTGGCACAAATACCCGGCCCACTCACTCACCCACCAGATGCTGAGACCCGGCAGACCAGTAAATTATATTTCAAACTTCTACAGGCTATACATCATAAACAAGTCATCAACAATGCCATAACCACTAACACATTCCCACAAGGTATGATGAGACAAGTTACAAGATTGACAGATTTCATAAAACCAGCAGCTCCTACAGAACAGACTAAAACACAAGTTAGAGAAAATACCATTAACTGGATGTCAAACAATATGCAAATTCTTCTACAACATTACTCATCCACCATTACAGCACTCAGTAATACCCCACAGAATCCACAAGCACTACAGATAGCCATCGGATGGGCCAGGAAGAGATACACGCATAAACTCACTCCTGAGACCATACATACAGCTGAACACATACTAGGACTTCACCAACAACACCTATTAGAGACCTCACACTCTGTTACAGTAACAAATCCCCCCCAACAACAGGTACATACAGACACTGCACTCCAGACACAAACAAACACCACGGAAGACCAATTTCCACCACTTCCTAGACCCCAGGCACCACATAAACTTACACTATATTTAGGACCACGGAGCTCTTTAGCAGAGGAAATAGTTAAACTCCACAAGAACAATCCGACACCTACAGCTTCTCTCTCTGGACCCCCTAACTCATCCAGCCCCTCTGATCCCCTCTTTCAACCTTCCCAATCTGTGGATGCACAGACATCAACGGGGAGCCCCCTGGAGGATGCTGGGGCCCCCCTGGACCCAGAACAAAGCCAGATACCGCCCCAACCGCTCACTTCACTCAATATACAGCCCACCTCTTCAACACCTCTACCACCCAGAACCAAAACCAGTCACCTTCTGAGATCCAAACAGATCACACTACCAAATGCAGTATTGCTATCCCCCATCCCCCCCCAAAAAAGCCAGACTGGGGTTCCAGTGGTCCCCCCTCAACCTCTCTCTGGAACACAACAGACCTCTCACCAACACCCAATAGAAAAAACACATACCACTGCCCGACCCACAATCTTCAGTAGTCCCCCAGGACTTACCAACACCCATAACAAAGAATCGGATACAGGAAGTGACAGCTCAAATACATAATCAATCAGGAACAACAACATCATCACCCACAAAGGATCAAGCTGTCACGAACAACAGATTTAATTACTCCAATGTTGCAGTTATTTTACCAGACAATATTGACAGTTCCCAACCTCTTCCTGCAGGTGGCATTGGGGCCCGTGACCAGTTTGGGTCCGGGCAGCTTGCAGAGTCGGCAGAACAAGGCCTAACTGAACCTCAAAGGGAAGAGAGAATGATGAGTGGGTCAATTCAAGTCAACATGACTGCAAAAATAACCACCTCTGAATCCTCCCCAAATAACAACCCTGCCGCTTGCACCGCTGCCCGACCCTTACCCCCGGGCCCCCGGCCACCTCAGGACTCTCTAATCACAATCCAGTACAGTCCAACTTCCACAAACCCATATACCATCTTGCTCGCCCAAACAGAAAACTGCAAGATTGGCACATTAAGGCCCAAAAACCGGTGGTAGTCCTGGGGGACTCCAACATAAACAGAATCCCACCACACACATACATAAACATTCAACTGGATAGTTACCCTGGTGCTCATATCTATCATCTCCTTAAAATAATGGAAAAAGCACCAATCAACCCCACACACAAAAATCCTTATCCTGTCCATAGGTTTGAACAACAGAGACCAAGACCCCAAACAAACATCCATAAAACAACTGCGCACACTATACAAACAGGCCACGTCCACCCTTTCCGAATGCTGATATCTACATCCCCAAGATAAACTACTCTCGTAACTTAACACCAGAACAACAAAATAATCTGCACATCTTAAATACCATGATCACCACACATTTCAGACACCTGACAAGCATCCCCCCGGAACAGTTCAACACAGAAAAGACAACATACACTGGAAGAAGGATACAGCCAGATACATTTTGAGAGCTGGTGCAATCAACTGGATTTATAACCACATCAAACCCTAACCAGGACACCCCAAACACACAACCCATCAACTCAAATACACACCAACAACATTCTACACAACAACCACAGGGTGGCGCGTGCCTCAAACCGGAACCCACAGTCCTGAACCTATCTAAACTATTCACCCCAACCATAACACAGGTCACCTTATTAGAAAAAGGACTCACTTTCATCCCCAGACCCCAGAACTATGACCGGGAGGAACTTCAAAGGGATCTACACCATTTTCACAGAAGAATAAAATTAACACATCATTTTCACTCCCGAAATCAGTCAATCTCAAACCCATTCACACACCCGTCCAGCTGGGAACCCAGAGACTCTCAGCTGGACGGTAAAATACACACCCTCATAAAATTAGACAACCAAGCCCTGCGTTCCTACAGACCCCCTAGGGATCTCCCAGACAACCTAACAAGGGAGGAGCGCAGGGCCTTAAATCAATTAATCAAGCACCCCAACATTATAATAAAACCAGCTGACAAAGGATCAAAAATAGTTATTATGGATAGACAACAATATTCACTTGAGGCACACAGACAATTGATGAACACAAACCATTATAAACCTATCCCAGACTCTCTGCAGTTAATAACACAAAATAAGCTCCGCGCAATCATACAGACTCTTTATGAAAAAAAGTATATCACTAGCAACAAAAAGATTTCCTTTATGGACCAGATAACCCACGCCACAGACAATTCTACCTCCTACCAAAATCCACAAGGAACCTCAGACATGGACTATTCCCTTTGAGGTTCCTCCCGGCCGCCCCATAGTCTCAGATTGTAGCAGTACCACGTACAATATTTCTCAATTCCATCGACCACTATATAGGCCCCCTCTCTACCAGACACCCCAGCTACCTTAAAGACACCTATGACTTTTTAGATAAGATCAGACCCATGACAGTACCCACTAATAGCCACCTATTTACAATTGACATAGACAGCCTGTACACCAATATACACACACAGACAGGTATAAATTCCATCAGGAACATTCTTCAAAAATACCCAGACACCACCAGACCAGACCAAGAACTTCTGCAACTCTTAGAACTTTGCTTAACTAACAATGACTTTTGCTTTAATAACAACCATTATCTCCAAATCAATGGAACAGCTATGGGTCAGAGGTACGCGCCATCCTATGCGAACATTTACATGAGCGAGTGGGAGCAGGAGGCCTTATCAAAATGCACATTACAACCCACCTTCTACTTCCGCTTTCTGGACGACATCATAGGAGCTTGGCCACATGACCCAAAAGAATTCCCAAAGTTCATCAATACACTCAATAACCACCACCCACTTATTAAAGTTAAATACACCATTCACCCTACCCAGATAAACTTCCTGGACACCACGGTCTTCTTCACCCCAGTCGACAATATGAATAAGAAAATGCTTACCAAAGTTTTTTTCAAACCTACAGACACCCATGCCCTCTTACATAAATCCAGTTATCATCCCAAACATACATTTAGCAGTATAATAAAATCACAAATTATTAGGTTCCATAGAATTTCTTCACTCACACAGGACTTCCACGAAGCAGTTTCAATTCTATTCAGAGCCCTACGCCACAGAGGGTACTCAAAACGATACCTCAGAACCATCAAAAATCAGACCTTCCCTTGCTCCACTCGCTCGAATCATACAAACCACACAACACCTACAAATACATCAATCCCTCCGGCCGGGCAAACCCCTTGGACCAACCCCCCCTGCCCAACTCCCCGAATCCCCTACCCGAACCAGGGTTTGCATCCTTTCCCCCCCACCCCAACCCCGACCGGAGAACAAGCCCGCCTCATATCAGATTTAAACACTAAAACACACACATTAACAGCTCAACACATACACACACAGACACAAACCCACCATAACTACACCTTCTCTGATCTTCAAGTCTCTAATAACGATGAACAAATAATCCCTTTTGTATCCCGTTTCTCACACCGTACAATAGGTCTGCACCGACTCATCAAGATTAACTACCAGAACATACAAGCAGAACATCCACCCCTACAAAACCATAGAATAATCTCAGCCTTCAGAAGAAACAAAAACCTCAAGGACAAAACTTGTCAGAGCAGAATTCACAACCCACATACATAAACAACCCACAAAATACGACACTCACTACAAAACAAGAAAATTTATTTACAATCAGTACACCAACATCGGACATCCAATAAAAGATTCCTACTCTCTACACTCAAGTAATGCCATCTATGCCATCACTTGTACTCACTGTAATAAACACTACATAGGTGAAACAGGCTACAATATACTTACCCGTCTTAAACAACACCTCTGGGCCATTCGGAAGGGTGAACGGACCACTACACTAATCACACACTTCCGTACATACCACATTAACAATCTAACAATTACAGGCCTTGAGGGGAACGACCGCTGGACCCCGGGCAAAGGAAAAGGGCAGAAAGTATTTGGATCCAGAAACTGGTACCCTAACCCCCACAGGGCTCAATGACAAAGCTTGACATAACAAACATTACATCAATTTTGGCTGAAGACCTACTGAGCCCCCAGAAAAGATGGATGGCCACA